>NC_135405.1:1017500-1120000 GCF_051989625.1 Stigmatopora argus | reverse complement strand
CTATCACCATTGCTCTACATACAGCATTGAGCCACCTGGAACACCATGGGAATTACGTGAGGATGAATTTAATTGACTATAGCTCAGCCTTCAACACCATGAAACCGGACATTCTGACTGACAAACTCTCCCACCTTGGACTATCCTCCTCCATCTGCTGTTGGATAAAGAACTTCCTAACCAACCGACCACACACTGTTAGACTTGGTTCCCACCTTTCTTCATCCATTACACTGAACACTGGCTCCCCTCAAGGCTGTGTACTGAGTCCTCTTCTGTACTCCCTGTACACTTACGACTGTACACCAACCCACCAGTCTAACTCCATCATCAAATTTGCTGATGACACCACTGTGGTCGGACTCATCTCAGGAGGGGATGAGGCGGCCTACAGAGACGAGGTGAACAAACTGTCTTCGTGGTGCTCGGTGAACAACCTCACACTGAACAACACGAAAACTAAAGAAATAATCCTGGACTTCCGCAAACAGAGCACAGATCTGGCCCCACTCCTCATAAATGGAGTTCGTGTAGACAGGGTCCAGTCCTTTAAATTCCTGGGGGTCCACGTCACGGATAAGCTCTCCTGGTCTACAAACACCACGGCAGTAGTGAAGGAGGCCCAGAAACGACTCCATTTCCTGAGGGTACTCAGGAGGAACAACTTGGACACTAAGCTTCTGGTAACCTTCTATAGACCCGCTGTGGAGAGCCTCCTGGCATACTGCATCACAGTGTGGTACGCTGGAAGCACGGCAGCAGACAAAAAGGCCATGCAGAGAGTGATTAACACTGCCCAGAAGATCGTCGGCTGCTCTCTGCCCTCACTGGAAGATATTGCCAGCCCTCGTTACCTCAGCAGAGCCGGGAACATTGTTGGGGACCCATACCACCCTGGTCACAACCTTTTTCCCACAGCCATCAGGACTCTGAATTTGCAGTAGGACGACACACAATCCCTTCTGTGTAATAACTTCGGGGTGAGGAAACATGAAGGACGTTGGGTGGTGATCTGCCTCCTGCTGGCTGACTGAAGGTAAGTAAGAAGACAGTGGGAGGTAAGTGATCCATTTTATTATTTGTTGACATCGGTGAGGCAAACCTTTTCGCAGTCGCCGGGATTTGGTTGCGCTCGGGAGGTGATGCGATGTATCCATCACGGCAGAGTGCCAGCGAGTCTGAAACTATCACTTGGTTAGGCTTTTGCCTGGGAAAGCGCACTTTGAGGAGAAGCACTACCAATTTCGTCATACACAGCTGGGTATGATGACAATTAGGCTTTTGTCTAGTCAATGATGATGACAAGCCTGTCTGATTTTTTTTTTTAATTTTATTTTTTTCAAACCTCCAAAATTATTCTAAAATCTAATTTTTCACACTGACCTAATATCACAGAACAGCTTCCAGTTCGAGTGATGCAAAAATCAGTAATGTAATGTTTTTAATCGCATAATTTTATGACTTTTCTACTTAAATCTGATATTACGCTAAAAATATTGTGCTCACACAAACAACTTCCGGTTCATGTTAGAGAAAAATAAGCAACAAAAGGACTGTTTCATAGTTGAATTTTGTAATAGTATAAACTATAATTTAACATTCATCAGATTTTGATTAAAACCTTGTAAAAAAATCAATTTTAATCTCGTTATATTCATGTTCATTGTTCTCTCTGAATATTACATTGTATGACTTCTAGCAATTTCCCATGGCACACCTGATCAAAAGTGAACCCACCTTCTAGTTTGTGAAGAATAACTTTCCCTTTCATCAATTTGCAATAAATGGGGTGATGGTGACGTGTAGGGTCCTCTTTTGCGTCCAAAAGTTCCTCCTGGAACTTTGTTGTTGTTGTTGTTATGGCGGCCATTTCCCTCACTTGAATTCGGCTTTTTTAACGACAAGTTGATGGAGACGCCTGGTTTTGTTGATAGCAGCTAGCTAGCGAAGCTAAGCTAAGCTAAATAAAGTCGCACAGTTTTTAAAATGGATGACTGATGTTAATCCGTAAAGTGAATAATGCTAGAAACGTCGTCAATACTTCGGTTTAGTTAAGTGACTGAAATTAAACGACAAATTAGTCGGGAAAAAAGACAAATATTGGCAGACTAAGAACTGCCTATTCGGCCATCTTTTTTCTCGCATTTCCGGTCAGGGTTGCATTATGGGAAAGATAGTTTCCCGTAATGACAATTTTCCGTTCAAAATAAGATGCGTCACGAATATTATTCAATTTATATTTGAAAATTTTTGGGGAAAATAATAAATAATGGGGGACACATTGTGTCAGAATCGCTGCTTTTTTGTCGATAAGCTTCAAAATGTTGTGTTCTTTTTTTAACGGAAATAAAAAAGTGTGTAATTATCGTTCATAAGGTTTATTCAAAATTTATATTTAGAAATTGATCTATGAGTCCACGAGTCCCCTGTATATATTGTTTGGCTTCACGTATTTTTCTTATAAATATGAAAAAAACCTTTCTAATATTAAGCGGATAGTACTACGCATAACTAAATGGCATATTAATTAATCCCGATACTCGTATCATAAATTTGTTTTTGTATACATGAAAATGATTTTAATTTTAATACTGTTAAATCTGGCAAATACTTTGACATGTGTCTCTATATAAGCTCTAAATAATGGCATTTATAAATTAAATAATTTAGTTATTATCTTGTTGTTATCTGTTAATAAATGTTCCATTGGAGAAAAGGTTAATAATTCACACAATTTTCTGCAATATGTTTTGTATTTCTATTCATTTTTTCTTTTCTCTTTTTTATGTTTTTCCCGTCTGAAGGCAATATCTTCGCCGCTTGTATATGACGTCATCACCACTCGCCGTTTCGTCCATTTGCTGTCGAACGGCGCTTCCTGTCCTTTTGGAAAGCGATTTCCTTTTTTTAATCACTTCTTAGCCGTATGACTAATCCAATAAAAAGTGGGCGAAATCCATCCGAGAACACACGCAAAAAATCGTTTTAATCTCGAGTCGTTTGGATTAACGTTGACATTTTTGGCGTGCTTAGTTTAGCCGAGCGCAGTTTAGCTCTAGCAAAGAGAGGAAATAAGAATCTTGAAATTAACGCTTCGTCTAGCAAGCAAAGATCAAGGCCGAAAATGTCAGGTGAGTTGACTTTACCTGTTTTTTTGTTACAATTTCTGAATTTGTGATTTTTTTTCATCAGTTTCTACCATGTTGCAAAATGTACGCCAAATAAACAACTCGAGCAGGCGACCTCAAAAAATACACTCGCACGAAGAACATGACGTCATCAAGTCTCGACTGTTTGCAAAAGGTGCTTTTCTTGTTTATTCGTTTTCTATTTTAGCCACATTTGGTGTTTATTCTCTCTCCCAAGTAAACGTTTCTTAAAAGATTATTCCTTCAAATATATAAAGTATTAATTATAGAGCTATAGTTTTCTTTACCAATTTATTCTTTGACAGCAATTTTTAAAGATTGCTAATCATCTTTTAAATTCCACATAGTACTTTATGCTATGACTGTAATAATATAGAACCTACCAAAAGCAATATTAAACTAATCTTTTCTACTTTTTTCAGTTCTTTAGTCATAGGCATTGGTATATTTCACAAAAAAATCAATGTCAGGGTAAAAATAACTCAGAAACAAGCTTTTTGTGAAAAAATACATGGGAAAGAATTTAGACATTGATCTGCAACACCTCCTCACTCTCGAATTTCAAAATAAAATATGACAAGAGTATTCACATTTCTGGGGAAGTCAAGCCCCGATTGTTTGTATTTTTTAAATGACACATTTTGTAACTTGAACTTTTGAAATTCCACAATTTGTAAGATGGATTTTTGAAATTTCACGTTTTGTAATGTGAATTTTCTTTAGCATTCTGGGATGAAAATCTTACTTAAAGATGTTTGCTAACTTGGATTGTTTATGAGTTGGCTCTTTCGCTAAGTGGGTAATGACTATTTTAATATAAATAAATGCGAAATTGGATGAGTTTTGTCAACACGGGTTTGCAAAGGAAGAAATATGATTTGTGTTTTGCTGGTTTTGCGGATATTGGCCAAAATTCGGCATCCGGAGCCTCCACCCATCAAAGACGAGAAAAAATGGTCGCCGTTCATCAAGGAGGAGGAGATCGAAGAGTCCGCACGCATGAAAGGTTGCGTCAAGCATTTTTTTCAAATCAAATATAGTCAGTGTGACATGCTAGAGTGTTTGATTTATTAACGATTGCATGTTGAGAATGTACAACTAGTTTGGATTGGATATGTGTATCGGTGTTCGATTGTTGATCCTTTGATTCACATGGCAAGTGTGTGGCATGTTAAAAAATATCGGTATTCGATTATTGATGTCTTAGCACATAGCTTGAGGCACGGGGGATTTGTAGTCATTACAGTAAAAAGTTGGATTGAAGAAACAACGTATCACTGTTCTGATTATTTCTCCGTGTTTTAAGGTATGCTGTTTGTTGTAGAGGCCGGTTGAGTTTGTGGTTTGCAATATCCACTGTTTAGCATGTGAGAAAAGAGATAATGTTTGGTAATGTTTATTTACTTTTGAATTACGGGCGTGAATGTGCGATTCTCGGGTCACGCACATGGAATAGCATTTAGCATGCTACCTTCTGCCCCCATTATCCTGTACAGTGTCTATGACGGTCATAGAAAGGATGTTATGCTATTGATATTGCATTGTTTGCCCTGTTGAATAATTGAGAAGTTGTAAAAAGAAAAGATAACAAGTATGACTGTATATTGAACGAGTGTAATTGTACATTATGTTTTGGGTGCTAAAGTGTTGATTTTATATATATATAAATATATATATATATATAGTGATACCTCGTCACACGACCGCTCATCATACAATATTCTCGTCTTACGACGGAAATTTCGATCGAATAATTCGCCCGTCATGCGATCAAAATTTCATGATGCGACCAAGCCAGGTGGCCATGGCACTGTCTTTTTTGCATATCTTTCGTGTATAACAATATTTACGAGTACCGGATGAGTTATTCAACCAGGGAACGCACAACACGCATGCGCGGGGAAAAAAAGGGCTAAAAGAGTAATTGTACATTATGTTTTGGGTTCTAAAGTGTTGATAATTTATATATATATATATATATATATATATATATATATATATATATATATATATATATATATATATATATATATATATAAATTATCAACACTTTAGAACCCAAAACATAATGTACAATTACTCTTTTAGCCCTTTTTTTCCCCGCGCATGCGTGTTGTGCGTATATATATATATATATATATATACACATATATATATATATACATATATATATATATAGATATATATATATATAGATATATATATATATATATATATATATATATATATATATATATATATATATATATATATATAGCTATATATATATAGCTATATATATATATATATATATATATATATATATATATATATATATATATATCTATCTATATATATATATATCTATATATATATATATGTATATATATATATATATGTGTATATATATATATATATATATATATATATATATATATATATATATATATATATATATATATATATATATATATATCTCCCTTAAAAAGTAAATGCACGTCCTTATACGTTAGCTTATTGTGAAAATATTGTCACAGATGCATTGATTCTCACTTTAAAACCTTGCTACCCTCTACTGGGCTCTTATTGGCTGTCTCACAACAACCACTATCCATGTTTCAAGATTCTCTCTTCCATAGCTGTCTACCTCGGCTAAATACTCCCCTTATTAATGATTAGATGTCTAGATGACTACCGTTGTCATGGAAACGACATGCCATATTGGGATAGCCATCCAGCAATGTCCGAAACCACACACAAAAACAATAAAACATGATGGCTTTCTTAGGCTTAACCAACTACTGCAGGAGTTGGATTCCAAACTATGCAGAACTAACCCAACCACTGCTAGACATGTTCTACGCTACTGAGATGACAATGAGTCCTGGCGCTTCCTGACTATGAAAAACCATTCACCCAAACAGTGACTTGCAAAGGGACGTTCATGACATCAGTGTTACTACAACCACATGGAACAAAGATGAAACCAGTGTGTTCTACTCAAAACGACTGGACCCAGTTGCAGCTGCTCTACCCCCGTGTATGAGCAGTGTGCGCAGCAGCATTAGCCGTCTAGATGACAGCTGAACTAGTACTGTTCCATCCACTTACACTCCAAGTCACCCATGAAGTGGATCTACTGATAACCAAAACAAAAATGTCATTCCTGTCACCAGCAAGACACCTGGCCATAACAGCTACATTGTTATCGCAACCCCATCTCAACATTAAGCGATGCAATACCTTGAACCCAGCAACGTTAATACCAACTGAAGAAGACGGAGATTCACACCAATGTGATGAAAGAACCAGCGAAAGCTGCAAACCAAGACCAGATCTCAAAGATACTCCTATTCCAGACAGCACTTATGTATATGTAGATGGATCAGCATCCAAATCAGAACACGGAAAAAAATCAAGTAGGATTCGCAGTCGTCACAGACAACAAAGTCCTATGAAATGCCAGAACAGATACAGCAGCTAAAGAAGCAGCACAAACACTTACTGCACAGTATACACAACAACAACAAAAAAACGAGTCAATCCCAAAAACAGTATTAATTGATATGCAAAACATTGCACCACAGAGAGAAAAAGATACATGCACGATACATGAAGGTGCAGAACAGTCTACAGAGGGCCGGTACACAGCTAAAGGTCTACCGTGCTTATCAAAGAATTTATTCCAAATGGTAGCAAAATTGAGCCCTGGAAAGTCTCATGTCTCAACAGGGGGATGATGGACATGGTACAGCGTGTGTTCCATGTGCCAACAGGTCTAAATACCTACTTTAAATTTTTTTGTAGGAGCTGTTTAATTCGTTGCAGACATAATGTGCAAGGTAACCTCAGGCCCAAACGAGGCCAATGCCCAAAAGGTACCTACCCATTTGAAATTATACACATGGATTTCATTGAATTATCCAGAAAAAAACAGTATAAATACTGTTTAGTCTTGATTGACTCATTCTCAAAATAGACTGAAATAGTCCCCGCAAAATCACCAGACGCATTAACGGTGGCTAAAGCCATCTGTAAACACATAATCCCAGAACATGGGATCCCCAGAATAATCTGGAGTGACAATGGAGCTCATTTTGTAAACAAGATAGTACAACACATGGCAAAACACCTAGGAATACGTCTGAAAACCACTTCTCGTACCATCCGCAAAGCGCGGGACTGGTAGAAAGAACGAATGGTACAATAAAACTAAGGCTTAAGAAAACCATGGAAGAGACAAAGAAGTCATGGCCAGAATGCCTATCACTGGTCAAAACATATGAGGATAGTACCAACTAGCTCGGGGTTAACACCTTTTGAGATAGTTCATGGAGGACCATTCCCACTTCCCCTATGGGAAGGTGAACCATGGCATAAGACTAAGGGTGAGCCAGATCCACTCACAGAGTGGAAGGTAAAAATGTTTAGAGAGAAACGTGTCCAAAATACATGTAAACTGCCGTTATCTTCTTTGTCTCCCTTACAGGAGGTGGTGAAGCCAGGTGACCAGATCCTGATCTGAGTCATAAAAAGGAAGTCCTGGTCCTCTCCACGCTGGGAAGGCCCATTCTTGGTTCAACTCAGCACCCCCACAGCAGTAAAGATTGCTGAAAGGTCGACGTGGATTCACCAATCCCAGGTCAAGGTAGTTCCAGACATAGGTTTCTCTGAGTAGACTGGAAGTCGGACGGTGCCAAAGCCTTTGTCCGTGAAAAACTCATCTGACGTCTGCTTACCTGCCACGAGGGCCCTGACCTAACCTTGACCGCCCATAGACTTTGCACCCCCACACAGAAGCCGAAATCAAAGCTGTTGCCACCCTCATCACAGTGACTGTACTGTCAGTGGCAGCCTGGGTGTGGCTGAATGCCCCGCCCACAGAGATTCGAGCTAGAAAACGAGATGGTGCCATATTCCTGTCACAGAGAAAAGTGAAGTGGAATGAGAAGGACAATCCAAAGAACTACTATGAATGAAATGTGTGGTATAATTTCATGGTGTTCCAGAAGAAACTGACTGGTGCGAATGAAAGTTGTTGTGTGTAGTCGCAAACCCATTTCCACAGGTACCCCACCAGTGTATCCCAAGCCGATTGACCCCTATGCCAAAGACATCGACACAACTCCATGGTATCCCGACATCCTGAATTCACAGGTCCTAGGCACCATACTTAAAACTGCAGTTCCCCAGGTTAATTCCACAGCATCACACATGACTGGTAGAAATTTCACAAGGTTCCTACGCCATTATTGGACAGATCTAGGTATGTTAAACAACATCCCATACCCACGTGATTTTAAGGCTGTGTTTCGCTAGCAACATGTCAATCTGGGGCCACTCTAGGCTGGTAGGAAAAGTCCCCATGAAGTACTGTCGTCAGGTACTTACCCCGTGCACGCGAAACACCACTGACAAAGCACAGTTCAATGCCACAGGAGCGCACCTGGTTGCCACATACAGGGACTGTTACACTCTCCCTGATGTGATGGGCACTCTTGCTCAAGATGATGGGTATTGGATGTGTGGACAGTGTTTTTGAGATTGCCCATAGCTTGGATAGGTCGTTGTGCAATGTTGCAGATGGTCCAAGATGCATTCCTTTTCAGGGTAGTGAAAATAACATTAAGAGATAAGAGATCAGTGGAATTCAAACCACATGATTCAATCTGGGGCAGTGATGTTCCTGATGACCATAAATTGTGGTCCACCCCCCAGAAAATCATACTGTCAGCACTTCCCCAGCTTGGAGTGGGTAAACTTATGCTCCGTGTAGAGACACTGAACTATCACATGTGACTGTTCATTAACCAAACGTTCAAGGTCCTACAAGTTATAGCATATGAATTAAAAGCCCTTAGGGAAATTGAGTTGCAGGACTGCATGGTCCTGGATTTGATAACAGCCAAGGATGGAGGTGTGTGTGCCATAGTCGGAGAACACTTGCACCTTTATCCCAGATGAAACTGTCCGACGAAGGTAACGTTACTCGTGCCATAGCTGAAATGAAAGCCCTAGCCAACACCATGTCCCAGGATCACTCAGCCGTAGGTGCATCACTGTGGATCATGGTTCTCTATTCTGAATAAATTTGCAACCCCCGTTCTTGTGATTTTGCTACTATTCTTTATTTTTATTATGTGTATAATCCCGTGTGGAGGCTCTGATTCAAAACACAATCCAGCACATGCTAGTAGTTTACAGTGACATACAGTACCACCGCATGGCAAACCATGCTGGAGTTTCTTGCACTCCTTCGAAGTGTGACGAATCCTAGGATGTTGAGTCCTCTGGGTAAATGTACTTGTCTTGACTTAAAAATTGTGTTCACTCATTAAGAGGGACGTAGAGGAATTTTTCTCGAGTACCCCTGAGTAAACTCGAGTTTTCACCTCTGCCTTGACAAGTGACTTTGTTATTTTCCATACCCTGTGAAGAGTAACTGATGATGATATTTGTATTCTAAAACCTGAAAAGGAGGGATACAAATTGATCTGTTTAAAGAAAATTATTTTAGTTACTTCAGGGGGAAATATGAAATATGAATTGTATGTTTATATTTACTCTTGCACCTTTTTGCACTTTTATGTATTTTAGTCACTAGAATAGAATTTTATTGACACCTATTGGTTAAAACGTGCACTACACCTATTTTTGTAGACCACCCCCTTCTATGTGACGTGATCTACCTCTAATAAAACGCCGTTGAAGCCAGAGTTGCGTGGTAGGACAACTTTGAAGAGCGCAAGAGTAGACTCATTCTCCAACTTCTGCATTGTTCCCCCCCCCCCCGCAGACGCGGTTAAAATCTCATTCTTACTGTCTTGGAGTGCTCTCTGTGTCTGATTTTATTTAAGTGTTGGTCAGTAGCCCCAACATTGGAGTTTGGAGAATTGTCCATTTCCCACTTGTCCTTTCCAATCGTTATCTCTGTAACATTTAGCTGCATTAACCCCATGATTGCAATGCCAAGTCTGTAAGTTTTAAGCTAAAGTTCTCTTAATTTGTATGCCTTTAAAGCAATAGAAAGCGACACCATTTGGTTGTCATCAATTGTTCAGTCCTTAATATTCTAATAGTCATCAATATTACCCATGCTAAAGCAGATTTCCCCCACTCAGGACAAAACAGGGAATGTCTTCCGTGCACTGAAAACACTCCATGCCTCTTCAGTACTAGGGAAATTATGCCTATTCTAAATCAATTATTTTATCTAAACCAGCCAGGTACAATTTACCTAATTATTTGGATGAAGGCCATTTCTGCATTGTTATTTTCATGTTTGATATCATTAACAACCAAACAATTCTTATTACTTAAGATCTAATTCGCAAATCACCCCATACGATGTTAATTTAAGATAAGAGCCATTTTCTGTAGCTCACTGTTACCACAATTAAAATCTACAATAATTAAATTAGAGAAAATTAACTTCTACTAGGCATTTCCTTAATTACAGATTTCAGTGTTTAATAAGGGACCCACAAATTTTCACCAATATGACATAATATTGTAAATTTTCTCATCCCTTTTTCTCTAACCAGCTAATCGCTAATTTTAAAGTATTTTGAACAAACCAACCATTCAAAAATAGTATTACTAATCTTTTATCCTCCAAAAGCTAGTTTTCTTTATCTAAGAGCCCTTCGAAATCAACAAATTGGTCAAAAATGACTATCTTGCTCTATTCCCAATTTCAAAGCCAAACAAACCAATCTTTTACCAAACAGATTGTCTATCACCTTGAAAGACATTTTTGTTTAAAATCCAATCCAAAAAATGTGAATCTAACCGCAGAACCCTGCATTTCCTGCAGACCATGTTCTGCTCTTATTCTGAAATGTTTAACGGTCTTCACGGAAGGGGTCCAAAAATTGTTTCTTTGCTAGCTGCTAGCTAGGCTAAGCTAAAGCAGGTTTTAATTATAAATAGTTATGGAACGAGCGACACTGGTGCGTCTATAGCATGCCAATAGCTCAAAAGAGAAAGCCCGTATTTGGGTGTGTATTGCTTTAAGGAAAAACCACGTGACCGATACAGGAAATGTATCTTTGGTCAAAGTGTTTCGTATAAAGAAGCAAACTGTATCTGGTGTGAAAAGTTCCAAAGCAAAAGTTTAATATGAATGTAACATTTCTGAAATACCACAAAAATCCTTTATAGCTCCCTTAATTGAATTGATTGCTTTCAATTCAATTAAAAACTGAATTAACCCTAACCCACTAATGACCAAACTGTCTAATTTTAATTTCTCACCAAGCATGCTAAATTGGGTTGAATCAGAATTATCTGTTGCCAAATATATGTTCATGTTGCCGTTCTATTTGTCCACATGAAAGACAAAAACACACTCCACAGAAACTCACAGGTGCAATGACGAGCGCCAGTAACTGGCTTGAAAAATCCCAACAACACTTAAACATATCTAAGACTGTCTTATGTACTTCCCAAAAAAGAGAAACAAATAATAGTGACCCCAACATTTTTGTCCAAGAAAAAACAATCAATGTAGTCCAAGAATTTAACTCATGACTCTCAAAAAAAGTAAATAAAAATAAAGTTAAATTCAATTTTTTCCAATCTTAACACCCGAGTCAGCAAAATTTGATTTTGACACAATGATCATTTCACAATGACTTACTGCCTAACAAGACAATCATCGGCCTGCAAAACAACACTAAAACCAATTGAAAGTAGAGTAATACCTTGAGATTGGATTGGATAACTTTATTCATCCCGTATTCGGGAAATTTCGTTGTCACAGTAGCAAGAGGGTGAGGATGCAGGAATAGGAAAGGCATTTTAGACATAAATAGATAGGTAATAAGTAAGTTAATAAATAAATACATGAATAAATATATAAATAAATAAGCGTGTTGCTTAGCACATATATACATACATACACATAAATGTACATGCATGCATACGGTAGGTCTTAACACTCAGCCATTTTTTTGTTAGAGCCTGACAGCTGATGGGAGGAAGGATCTGCGGAAGCGCTCCTTCCTGCAATGAGGGTGCCGCAGTCTATTGCTAAAGGAGCTTCGGAGGGACTCCACAGACTCATGCAGGGGGTGGGAGGTGCTGTCCATGATGGACATCATCCTGGTCAGCATTCTCCGCTCTCCCACTTCCTCCACAGAGTCCAGAGGACAGCCCAGAACAGAGCTGAGATACGAGCTTAATGCGTTCGGGGACCAAGCTCATATGTCAATTTACTCATATCTATAATCATTTTTTCCTTATAGAAATAAACAATACAAATTTGTTCGTTTCAACCTCTGAAAAAACACCAAAAACAAGACATCTTCATTGAAAAACATATTTTTATTTGTTGTAATTTGTTGGATCTAATCGATAAACATTCAATAACTTCGAATTAGAGGAAGCACACAGAGTCGGCCATGATGAGTTTTATCTAGCTTCAGCTGAAGGAGGGGGTCAGAGCAGCCAGCGGCAGGAGCGCGTCTATCCTCCAGCCTGACTAGTTTGAACTCCCTGAATCCCCCCAGCAGGTCGACTAGTTTTATTGACAAAGGTCATGTGACATAGGTACAAACAGAAGGCGGGACAGTGATCTAATCATGTTCTATACTATCACATGCAGATGATGCGCCCCCAACTCATAGGTGTCACGGACGGAAATTTCCGCTAGCCCATGCAAAATTCTATCCTAGTGACTACACTAAATGAACCTATTGACTAGTAAAAAGCATAAGAATACATTCCATACTCCACATTTCCCCCCTGTAGTTACTTTGAAAGAATTTTCATTAGACATCAATTTATATCCCTCCCCTCCAGGTTCTAGAATACAAATATCATCAACAGTTACTTATCAAGGGGTATGGAAAATAATAAAATCACTTGTCAAGGCAAAGGCGAAAAACTCGAGGTATTTGGCGTCATTCGAGAAAAATTCCTCTGCGTCCCTCTTAATGAGCGAACACAATTTTTAAGTCAAGACAAGTACAATTACCCGGACGGCTCGACATCGTGGGACCTGTCACACTTTGAAAGAGTGCGAGAATCTCCAATATGGTCTGCCATGCGGTGATACTGTATGTCACTGTAAGCTACCAGCGTGTGCTGGATAGTGTTTCAAATCATAACTTTGATACAGGGGATTACACACACAGAAAAAATACAGAACAGAAACAAAATCGCAAATGAGGGAGTTGCAAATTTAAACAGCATTGACTGGTTTCGTCTGGGATGAAGGTGCAGCAGTGTTCTCCCATCATGGCACACACACCTCCATCCTCTGTCCCGCAACATCCCTAAGGGCTATGACAGTTTGGTTAATAAACACTCATGTAACAGTTCAATGTATTTACACGAAGCATAACTTTATCCACCCCAAGTTGGGAAAGTAGCAACCGTATGCTTTTCTGGGGGGGGGGACCACAACTTATGGTCACCAGGAACATCACTACCCCAGATTGCATCATGTGGTTTGAATTGCACTGATTTTGCACTGATTTTGATCTCTTACTATTATGTTCACTCCCCTTAAAAGGAATGCATCTCATCTGCACCACTGCAGATTTAAGTGTGGCGTCTAGACCCAGTGAATTCAGGTTGTCAGGATACCTGTGGAAATGGGTATACGGCTACACACAACTTTCATTCGCAACAATCAGTTTCTTCTGGAACACCATGAAATTATACCACACATCTTCTCCATAGTATTTCTCCAGATTGTTCTTTCCATACCACTTCACTCTCCTCTGTGATAGGAGTATGTCACCATCTTGTTTTCGAACTCAAGTCTCTGTGGGCGGGGCGTTCAGACACGCCCAGGCTGTCACTGACAGTCCAGTCACTGACAGTCCAGTCACTGTGATGTGGGTGGCAACAGCTTTCACTGCGGCTTCTGTGTAGAGGTGAAAAGTCTATGGGAGCTCAAGGTTAAGTGAGGGGTGCTCGTGGCAGGTGAGTAGACGTCAGATGAGTTTTTCACGGACAAGGGTTTTGATACCGTCCGACTTACAGCCTACTCCGAGTCACCTGTGAATTGACTTTGACTTTTCAGCGATCTTTGCTGCTGTGGAGGTTGGTGAGTTGGGCCACGAATGGGTCTTCCCATCGTGGAGAGAACCAGGACTTCCTTTTATGACTCGGATCAGGATCCAGTCACCTGGCTTCACCACCTCCTGCAAGATAGACAAAAAGATCACGGCAGCTTACATGTTCTTTGGATAAGTTTCTCTCCTTCCTTAGTCTCTTCCATGGTTTTCTTAAGCCTTGGTTTTATCGTACTATTTGTTTGCTCTACCAGTCCCACACTCTTGGACATTGGCCTCGTTTGGGCCTGAGGTCATCTTGCACATTATATCTGTAACAAATTAAACAGTTCCTACAAAAATTTTAAAATTAGGTATTTCGATGTCCATATCTCCCCCCTGTTGAGACATTGTCCATGGCTCAATTTTGGAGTACATTTTTGGTAGGCACTGTAGGCCTTTAGCTGTGTACAGGTCGTCTGCAGACTGTTCTTGAGATCGGCTCAGCCCTTGTTGCTGTGCATACTGTGCAGCAAGTGTCCGCGCTGCCTCCCCAGCTGCCGCACTCTGTCGCTGTCTTCAAACACGTACTCAACATCTGCAGACAGCTATTAGGTTGGGCTTAATACCCCAACGAACAAAAATCACAACAATCTTATACTTATTCCATCACTATAGTTTGTGAAAAGCTTAAATGCCTATCAGTCAAAATTAAATATGCTAGCTGGTATTCTATTTTGATCACTGCTTCCTTGTTAAGATCAAGAACTATATTTGTTTTTTCCTTTCCTACAATTACACAAATTAACTAATCATACTAAGAATAGGAAAAATACAAAAAGCAAACCAGGCTGCTTTCTCCTCAGGAAAACAGCTTTCCCGTTCTCTGTAACAGCTTAGATTCACATCAATTAATATTCAGAAACAAAATGCACACATTTATAATTCTAAATAGAATTGAACCCACTAAAATGTAACCACCCCTTGTTTGTCAGGGTCAACATTTTTAGCATAACTGTGTCTTTTAGAGCAATTAAAGCCCATTACTTTTAAAATGCATACCAATCAAGTCCCAATTCAATTAACAATGTGTATCGCGTTGCATATTAACCTCAGTTGTTTGAAATTCAAAATATCCCAAACTAGTAGTCTTTTAATCAAATGTAACATTCCATTGTCTTTGGAGTTTGTCAATCATCTCCTATAAAACTTTCTTAATCAATATTTTTCAATAGTCAGGCATAAAATTAAAATCTAGTAACATTTCTATCCATTGTAGTTTATTTTCTCTCTAATTGTTTACTTTAAAAATCTGTAAGAAGATCTAGTCTCAATTGTTTACTTTAACTATCTGTAAGAAGGTTTGGTCTCAATTGAAACGCTTTCACTTTTTTTTTATGGAGACAATAAAACCAATATAAAAAGTTCCTCATGGCTTACAGCATTGCTCCCCGAGCAATAATCTTTCCAATCAATATTTGAGTGCTTGCCATTTCGTCTGATTACGTCAAAAAGTTTATCTTACCTGTCTCCTCTAATTCGTTTCAACTGAGAGAACCTTCTTACAGAGCACAAAATGGATCCGCTATTTTCATGTCTGCTGGTTTGGTCAGGAACATTTGCACTCTCATCCTGGGTTGCTCATCATGTTTCCTGTTGAGAAATGCAATCTCCCTCTGCCAACCCCAAAATTAATGCGTTTCTTTAAAGTTTTTTCTTTTATGCAGACATATGATTAACCTCATCCTCCAATTCCAATCGTGTAGTTAATAATGGCGTTTGGTACATTCCACTAAATTGGATTTCCATATTTTTCCGGAACGAAATATGGAAACTTTTGTCAATTCAGTCAATTATTCTGTTAACACAATTTGGATGCCATTATCACAATAAATCAATAGTACTTTGGAATTTGGTATCAAGCACTGTCTGTTTTTTCCCAGTGCTCCCAAATTTTGCATAGCAGATTTGTTTCTCCACTTCAAATTTCACATTTGGAGTACTGCTGCTTTTTCATTAAAAATTTCCTTGGACGAAATATTTTTCCATAATTTGGCGTTGCCATCCGTGAAACGGCTTATTGGCAAATTCCGAAATCGATTCCAATTTGCTAAATCATTTTCCACCTTGATACCTAATTGATTATATCTTGATGGTCGGCCAATTAGAAACACAAAAAGACAAACAAACATTCATGTTCACACTCATTTTCAGAAATCAGTGGTCTGCAATTTTTCATTACTGGTGAAGAGCGCCATCCCACGTCTGGGCTTCTTGGCAGCTAACCACCTTTTTGCTGTGCTATCAGCCTAATCATTCTCAAAAGAAATAGGTTAATGTCATTTGGTTGACATCAACTGTTTGATGCTAATGCAATTCGTATATCATTAATATTCTAATAGTCATTAATATGAACCACGCTAAAGCATATTCCATCTGTTGATGGGCAAAACAATGAATTGTCATCCGTGCACTGATCACAAGTCATGATGTTTATTGCATCTCAGCGAAATTATGCCTATCCTAAATTAATTATTTTATCTAAACTTGCCAGCTACAATTTACCTAATAATTTGGATCAATGCCATTTCTGCATTGTCTTCATGTTTGATATCATTAATAATTTGGATGATTCTTAATACTTAAGTCTAAATCGCAAATCACTCTCATATTTCTAAAACAAATAGTTAAAGCTCTGGCTGAATTCCTATCCGCTCTAAGAAGGCAGTTTTATTTAAAATAAGAGCCATTTTCTGTGCTCACTATTACCTCAATTACAATTTAGGGAAAATAACCTTTCACTAGGCATTTCCTAATATAAATAAATATCAGTGTTTAATAAAGGACCCATAATTTGTCACTAATATATTACAACACTGTCATCTCTCTGTCTCTCTCTCTTTCCCTCCCCCTCCCTGTGGAGACAATCGGACTCAAGTGATTTAGGTTCAAACCTGCAGTGCTGTGGTTCCTCTCTCTCTTTGTGCAGGGGGAGGGGGCCTTGGGCTGGGCTGGTGTGGGCTCTCTCCTGGGTCCAGGTGTGAAATGGGCAGTAAGAGCTATGGGCGAGCCCCCCCCCCCTCTTTTTGTTTGCACCGGGTGTGCTTGGCTTGTCGGGTGAGGGGTGTCCGCTTCTGTGAAGGGGGCCTGCTGTAAAGTGGGCTTCTTGCCTGCTCCACATTTTTCGGCCATTTTCTTCCTTTGTTCTGTGTGTGTCTTCAGCAAGATTCAAAAGCAGGCAGACTTTTTAAGGGAATTCTCATGTTCCTTCTTCAGATTTTGGTTCTCTGAGAATTCCTCATAGGCCTTCCTCTTAGCTCATCTTGCCAAAGGTCGTACCTCTTGAGCTCATGTTCAATGATGTTCATAGGGAGGGCCCCAATTTTGAAATGTGTGACTAGTACATGTGAAAAACATATCATTCTTGTTCTCCATGAAGATAGAAAGTTTCTTGAGGAAAGACAACCACCTAAAGCAGCTCCTCATCCTTTCTGTCCAGAATCTTCACAAGCATGTTAACCATGTTTTTGTTTCATTCTTCAATGATCAGGAAAATCTCTCAGCATGAATTTCACATCTTCTTACTTCACGTCCCTTTGTTTGAACGTTTTTTTTTTAAACAATGGTCACATGTTACGCTATTAATACATTTAAGGCGATATTTTACGGCGATTCTTTAGGGACGTCGCATCTAATTTATTATCTCTTTAATACTTATCTTTTATTATCCTATTTATCCGTCTACGCCGTCTTTTTAACCGTTATTCTCTTCAATCCTCTCGATTCATGAGCGCATACCAAGCGCGTACCAAGCGCGACATAAAGCGCGTCACGGCCTACTTCCGGTTCTTAACAAACGCTTCTGGTTTATATAATAGTAGTATACTTTTTAATCGAGCGCTTTCTTACTCATCGGGTGCAGTATTTTTTGAAGGTTTATTTTTAACAATCTCCGAAAATCCTTTTAACAATGGGGACTCTAACCCCTATTTTAGGGGGACTTTTAACCCCCACCCTAGGTTAAGCCGCGTCACCAGCCCACCTCTTGGATAGACATTTAGTTGGCCAGACCGACTAAATGTACGTCCGTTGCATACCTTACGTATTTATTTTCCTTTTTTTCCGACATACGTACTTCTCAACAGTATGCACAAATTATCTCCCACTTTTGGAGCGTTTTTCTCGACTATTCCACGAATGAAAAACGGGATTTTCGCCAGACTTGTTCTATAAATTAATTTTAAACAGCCCCTTACCGTCCGTCTCTTGTGCCTCCTCTTTTCCGATGGGGGTTCGTTCTGCAACCGGGCCGCGATCAACCGAACTGCCCTCTCTTTCAAAGTAAGAGTAGCTGACGTCAGTATTCTCGGCTTTCAGTCCACCGCGGTCCGAAAATTCAGAAATGAATCTCCCGGGTTTCGGCACCAGAAAATGTTGGATCTAATCGATAAACATTCAATAACTTCGAATTAGAGGAAGCACACAGAGTCGGCCATGATGAGTTTTATCTAGCTTCAGCTGAAGGAGGGGGTCAGAGCAGCCAGCGGCAGGAGCGCGTCTATCCTCCAGCCTGACTAGTTTGAACTCCCTGAATCCCCCCAGCAGGTCGACTAGTTTTATTGACAAAGGTCATGTGACATAGGTACAAACAGAAGGCGGGACAGTGATCTAATCATGTTCTATACTATCACATGCAGATGATGCGCCCCCAACTCATAGGTGTCACGGACGGAAATTTCCGCTAGCCCATGCAAAATTCTATCCTAGTGACTACACTAAATGAACCTATTGACTAGTAAAAAGCATAAGAATACATTCCATACTCCACATAATTCACCTTCTACTAACAGAGTAACAAATACCAGTGGTCATGATCTTAAATACTAAAATGTGACATTATTCAGCACCAAACAGAGTGGGAGGAGGAAATGTTTGGAAATTACCGTATTTTCACGATTATATGGCGCATCGTATTTTTAGCCGCAGTGTCAGTAACGAGTGCTATTTCTGTATTTTAAACACACAAAGGACGCACCGTTTTTTAGACGCATATATGTTATATATTATATATGAATATCTAACCGCATTAGCGCTGGCTACCGGAAGCAGCCCCAGGCTCTTTTTCCGGTTTCCGGTGCGCAGTGACTGCTGGGATACATAGTTCTTGCACGCTACACCCACACGCTAAAAACACATTTTTAAAAAGGCAACGGAAGCAAAACTGAGTTCGGTTGTACTTTATTTAAGCATTTTACAACGTACTCACGTCATCATCACCCACAAATCCATCAAAGTCCTCATTTTCTGTGTCTGAATTGAACAATTGTCCAAATTAGTCATCGAAAACGCTGAGTTTTATACGTTCCTAGCTGGTAGCTAGCGTAACGTTTCCAACGGTGCTTCCCATGCTTTGTCAAGCTGTATTGATGTCGATGTATACAGGCCACAATCCATTCATAAATAGTAGCTAGCTGGTAGCTAGCGTAACTTTTCCAACAGTGCTTTCCATGCTTTGTCAAGCTGTATTGATGTCGATGTATACAGACCACAGTCCATTGGGTGTATTGACAAAAGAACTACTACATATCCCAGCAGTCACTGCGCAGTACTTTGTCTACGGGAAAATAGTAGTCGGTGTACCCTATCAACTGATTCATTTTATTATATCGTGATAACAATTTTAGTATTGGTCCATATATAAAGCGCATTGGATTATTAGGCGCCCTGTCTATTTTGGAGAAAATTTAAGACTTTTATGTGCGCCTTATAGTCGTGAAAATACGGTAACTGCACAGGAAAAAGGAGTTCTCAGCAGTGTGGGTTATTGTGTTGCTTTTTAACTGGTACTTTTGTGAGAAAGTTTTACCACAAACTGAACAGCAAAAGGGTTTTTCACCAGTGTGGGTTCTTGTGTGAATGTTTAAGCTTTCCATGTGTGTGAATGTTTGACCACAAACTGAGCAGGAAAAGGGTTTTTCACCAGTGTGGGATCTTGTGTGGGTTTTAAAATTTCCTTTTTGTGCGAATGCTTGACCACAAACTGAGCACAAAAATGTTTTTTCACCAGTGTGGGTTCTTGTGTGCATTTGTAAATTTCCCTCGTGTGTAAATATTTTACCACTAACTGATCATGAAAAGGGTTTTTTACCTGTGTGGGTTGTTGCGTGCCTTTTAAAGTTTGCCTTATCTGTGAAAATTTGACCACAAACTGAGCGGGGAAAAGTTTTTGCACCTGTGTAGGTTGTTTCGTGAATTTTTAAGCTTCGCTTGCGTGTAAATGATTTATCACAAACTGAGCACGAAAGTAGTTTTTCACCAGTGTGGTTTCTTGTGTGCCTTCTTAAGTTTGCCTTGACTGTGAATGTTTGATCACAAATTGAGCAAGAAAAGGGTTTTTCACCATTGTGGGTTCTTCTGTGTCTTTTTGAGTATGGCTTTTGAGAAAATGCTTTACCACAAACTAAACAGGAAAACGGGTTTTCACTAGTGTGGGTTTTGAACATTTCCTGTTGAGAAAATGCATGACCACAAACTGAGCACGAAAATACTTTTTCACGAGTGTGGGCTCTTAAGTGGCCTTTTAAGTGTGCCTTCTGAGTGAATTTTTGGCTACAAATTGAGCACAGAAAGGGTTTTTCACCAGTGTGGGTTATTGTGTCTTTTTAACTTTCCCTTCTCTGTCAATGCTTCACCACAAACTGAGCAGGAAAATGGTTATTCACCAGTGTGGGTTCTTATGTGTATTTTTAAACTTGCCTTCACTGTAAATGTTTTACCACAAACTGAGCAGGAAAAAGGTTTCTCCCCAGTGTGGCTCTTCATGTCTTTTCAAAGAAAACTTTTTCCCAAAGGTTTTCCCACACAGAGCATTGGCAGAGTTTGTCGCCATTGGGATTTTTCTTAACACCCTCATCGTCATCATTGTCAAAAAGCAAAGTCATCACTATTTGATAAAGGAGCAATTAAATTCTCTGCGCCACGCCCAGATCATCTTCATTCTTGAAAGGTTCACCAGTTGACCTGGTGACATCTTGCTCCTCATTTTTAACTGGAAGCTGCTCTTCTCTCTTGTGCTGTTGAGGGAACTTTGGCTCCTCCTCTTTAATTTTGGGCCATGGTGAGGTGTTTTCAGGCTCCACCCCTCTCCTGGCCATGCCCAGATCATCTTCCCTCTTCACAGACTCACTTGGTTACCAGGTGACATCATCTTCCTCCTTGATTGGAAGTTGCTCTTCTCTCATTTGTTGTTGAGGGAACTCTGGCTCCTCCCATTTGATTTGGGGGAGCTCCACTTACCCTTCAAAGTCAAAAGACTCCTGCCCATCAGCACCTCGATAATTTTGGAAACCTGCAAAGACACAAACATAAATGGTATATTTTATAAACTGTTAGATTTATTATGGAATATTCTATATGTGTTGTAAGCATTTTTTAATAAGTAGTAAGGCTATAAACCAATTCATGGGAACATGGACATTTTTCCTCCACATCGTCTCCTCAAGGCCCCAAAGCTCGAGGACACATTGTTTCGGACACTTTTCGGCAGAACACAACGAGACTGTTTTGACGGGACTCCAGCAGCAGATTTGAAAATACGGCTTTGTTTACATTATAATACTGCTTTGTTTACATTATAATACTGCTTGGTTTACTTTAGAATGCTTTGTTTACCTTATAATGAAAATATTATGCAATTCCTCACACCATTGTTTGGGTGCCTTGTTCAACTTTTATGCTCACTTCGGCAATTCTCACACTGTTGTTTTTCTAACCATCTAGGGTGTTATTGTACTGCTTACATAAACATGTTTTTCGAGTGTCGCAATTAAATACAATGATTCAGTTACTAGAAGTTAGAATGCCTTGTGGACTAAGACGACGTCACAAGGTACCTCCTTGCAAGTGTAAGCAGTTATGTTGAAAGATGTTTTCCTTTTTTAATTAAATATTACTAATAATGATTTAAAAGGTTTTAATCATTATTCCAACATTTGGTCCTTCGAGTAGCCGGTGTCAACACACCGATAAGGAATCCAGACGCTGCAGTTCAATATCTGGAGTGACCGTGCACGGCGAGAATCCCTTTTCCAGGCTGGATTATTTCTCAGCAGCGCCTGGATTCTGATCGGTTGACGACTATCCCTCTTGGTGAGCATCTATCGACATTTCTGCTGAGTCCGTGTGTGATGGCTGCATATTGTTGACGGGTTCCAAATGCGCGAAGGGCATCACACGCGATGGCCTTATTTTGAGAAGTAAGGCTCGCGTCCTGGGGATGGCGATTTTAAAACCCTGCGGATACTAGTCACTAGCAGGTAGACACGGTGTGGTCTATAAAATGTGGTGGTCGACGTTATTTTGGTTGTGTGCGTAGTTGTTAAAGCCTAAGGAGAAACAGGGAAAAAAGGTACTACGGGGATACACACAAATCCACTCCAAAAATGGGTGGTGCAAACAGTAAAGCGGCTATTCACGACGATCCAAAGATGCGTCTGCCGTGTAAAGATTGGATTGTTGAAAATCAAAGCGCTACAAGGGTTAAACACCTAAATTTATGGATAAACAAATATGGGTTTGCTGGCCAGCTTAAATATGCATGAAATATTAAAACCTGCAGGATAAAATACGCACTAAGCATAGAAGTAATCTATATATAATATGTGAAGGGAGATACAAGCGAGGCGGCTTGTTCCACAGAAAGAAGGGTGATAAAACGGGTCCGTTGTGTGAAAAAATAAAAGATAGCGCGGCCTCCTCGGCTGACGGGGACAGAATAGAAATGTTACCAAGGGGTTGGAAAAAACAAATGAGGTTAAACAGAAATCGTGTTTTCAAAAATGCTATGTGCTGGGTTTGTGGAAAATTGGGGCATATATTGCGTGATTGCCTGGACAAAAAGGTCTCTAAAAACAAGACAGGCCTGGTCAAAATGATTTGAATGAGGATTTTGAACATGAGGATGTTGAGCTAATTTTAAACCAGAGATCACATTCTTTGTGGATGAATTCAATTGGATTTTTTTTTGTGATGCTGAAAGTTGTAACACGGCAATTAAAATGGTTATTTCCAAGTGTTAGGCATACTTTGTTAATAGTAACTAAATGTACTGTCAATTTAATGGAATGAAATGGTTTATTGTTTTGGTTAACAGTCGAAAGAAATACAAAACGACCAATTAAATGTTTAGCGGGGTTGCCAAAACTGCGTTTTTGTCATACTCTAAACTTGCCAAATAATGCATCGATTGCGGGGGAAGCGCTCTGTTTTGGTGCGGCTGATTTGACGGTGTTAGACATTATAATACAGTATAATATGCGCGCGGACCGCACAAGCGACTAAAATTTTTGGGGAACCCCTTCCGTGGAGAATATTACAATAATTGGCCTTGGGGGTGCTGAAGCAAACTTGAGGGCAGAAATGGGTTTTTGCTATGATATAGTTATGCTTGCAGCATATTGTGATTATGGGGTCTTGGCAAAAGATTGTGATATAGTTAGATATCGGGAGAGTAATTAATTTAGTCTTCTCTAAAAAGCGTTATAATTGTGCACAGGAGGCGAAGCATTGTGCTCAAAAAGAAAAAGAGAGCACTTAGGAATGTCAACAAAAGATAAGCTGCTTCGCAGCATTCGTGAAGGTCACAGTTAGCGGCTAAGAGCGCGCTTCCGTTAAACACTTCATAATAAAAGCAGTAGGGTTTCCGCAATGACCTTCGCATTTATTTTTGGGATTTAATAAGAAATGTCTTTGGAGGTGATAGAAAATCTGTTTGGAAAAAAATGATTTGGTAAAAGCTTTGGAATTGGGAATAATGCTATTATTATTATTTTATTTTTTGTTTTGTGAAGTTCAAAGGGCTCTTAATTGAAGAGAGCTAGTTTTGGAGGATAAAACGATATTATTGCTGTTTTTGAATGGTTGGATTGTTCAAAATACTTTAATATAGGAGATTGGCTGGTTAAAGAAAAATGAATGGAATGTTTTTTTACAATATTATGGCATATTGGTGACAATTTGTGGGTCCTTTATTAAGCATTGAAAATTGTAATTAGGAAATGCCTAGTAAAAGGTTGATTTCTCTAATTTAATTATTGTAGATTTTTCTTGTGGTAACAGAGAGCTATAAGAAATAGCTCTTATCTTAAGTAAACATAGTATGGGGTGATTTGCAATTTATGTCTTAGGTATTAAGAGTTATTTGGTTGTTAAAGAGATCAGACATCAAATTAACAATGCAGAAATGAGAAATTTCATGGCATTCGTCCAAATTGTTAGGTAAATTCTACCTGGCTGGGGTAGATAAGATAATTGATTTAGGATAGGCATAGTTTCCCTAGAAGAAACATGGAGCGTCTTTAAGTGCACAAAAGACGTTCCCTGTTTGGCCTTAAGGGGGAGATATGCTTTGGTATAAGTCATATTGATGACTATTGGGACGTTGGCATGGTAAATTTCATGCCTCAAAAAAAGGGGGAGGTTATGGATTCAATCTATATGCGGAATATATGGCTAAAACACGGGCGATTCCCCCTTATGTCAAGCTACATATCCATTTCAAAGGATACATATGGATTTTATAGAGAATATGTGTGGTACATAACAGTCCTAAAACAGATTGGGGAAACCTTGTTGCAGAAACTGGTCTAGATTGGCAAGCTTGGATGACACACGCGTGCGAAGAACCATCAGGCCTTTGATAAAATTAACCCATACGGTGGGGGCATTACAAATCACTATTCAGACTGACAAATTAACTTGTGGATCCTTGTCTGACGTTTTTCCTAAGTCCATGGGCAGGTGGACCCTTTTTACAATGACCATGTCTATGGAGACGGTAAGAAAATCGTCAGAGATGGAAACACCCGGATCCGCCATAGTAAAATTAAAATCTGAGATGACCAGAGATGATGAATTCATTTCTGCAACAGGGAGTTCCCAAACAGGAGGCGGTAAGAAATAATTGGTTATTGTTGATGGAAAATGCAGCTATTATAAATCAAACCTGTATAACATGTAGGGGGCCGACCTCTCTTAAGAGTAGTACCCGCGCAAACTACCCCTGATTGTGTAAAGGAGATAATGATAAAAGAAGATGTAAGCCCAAAATGTATGAAATGGAATAATGTCTACCCAGTTACAAGAGCAGCAAAGGACAAGCCTAACTTTTCAACACATGTCGCTTTTAATCATTTTACCTGCTTAAAACCTTACAGGGCATGGTCTGAAGCTGGAGGCGATAAATGAGACGTGGTGTGCCCATGTCCTAAAACCGACTACACCCTGGTACCACGTTCTGACCTATGATGGTGGTGGGGTGGAAATAAATTGTACGACTCCTGCTGAAACGCGGCAGGACTTTGTGCCTTGGGGTCACTGCTTTTACCAGTGTCTGTTTTTCCATATACAGTGAAGGAGATACAATTCGCTGAAATCCAGTATGATGGTGGGTCCCTCCCGACGGCATCGATCGGTATGGAGAGGGAGATCCAACATACATAGATGTGATTGGCATCCCCGGGGCGTACCAGATGAGTATAAGTTGGCTAATCAGGTCGCAGCAGTTTGGGAGTCTTTTTTTCTTTTAAGTACCCCAAAACTAAAATGTGAGAAATTACCTGCATTACATTGTCCAAAAACTTGGAAATTATACTGAACAGGGATTTGTGGCAATAAAGGAACAGCTGGCAGCCACTAGTCTGATGGCGTTCCAGGATCGCATAGCAGTTGATATGCTGCTCGCGGAGCAAGGGGGCGTGTGCAATGTTCGGAGATGAGTGTTGCACTTACATACCGAACAACACGTCACCCGGGTGGTCCCTCACCAGCGCCATTGATGGCCTGCAGACCCTCAACCGCAATCTGAAGAAGCATTCTGGAGTCGGAGCATCCGCCTGGGAGAGCTGGTGGCATAAGTCCTTTGGAAAGTACCGTAATTACTCGAATATAACACGCATATTTTTGCTATATAATTAATTACAATAGTTGGGGGTGCGTGTTATAATCAAGAACTAATTTTTTTTTTTTTTTTTTTGTCTTGTTACATGGCCCTTAGCCTGGTGCTTTTTCTTGCCAAATAAATTGAATTGAAATTGAATTGAATAAAATAAATTACAAATTTTCGATCGAAAAAAGCATTGTCAAACTCACTTTGACGCACGGATTTTACGTCATCTCGTAGAGCCGACGCACGGATTTTACGTCATCTCGTGAAGCCGACGCACGGATTTTACGTCATCTCGTAAAGCCGAGACCACCACTGCCCCCCTCTAGCCTCGCACCCATCTCAGTTCACCCTCTCTCAGTTCAGTGTTATAATCAATAACTAAAATAAATTACAAATTTTTGATCGAAAAAAGCATTGTCAAACTCACTTTGACGCACGGATTTTACGTCATCTCGTAAAGCCAATCGGATGATGTGTTGTGGGAGGAAGAGGAAGTGGATGAAGGAAGCGTGGACGTTGATGGGATTCTCAACGAAGAGATGTATGAGAGGACAGACAAAGAGAGAGAGGAACTCTTCATTTGAAGGATTCTAATGAATAAATTTGTTTGAACAAAACAATCGTGAAACGAAGAAAAAAAGGTAAGATTTCTGATTTTCGTCAGCGGGAAATTTTAGGTGCGCACTATATTCGAGTACTGCGTTTTTCCAGATTTTTTTGGCCCAAAATTACCTGCGTGTTATTTTCGAGTGCGCGTTATATTCGAGTAATTACGGTATAAGGATTTGGCCCAATCTGTTGCATTTTCCGTAGCCCTTTTTGCTACGATTTTGACATTATGTGGGTGTTGTATTATTCCCTGCTTAAGATCTTTGATAAGCCGACTTATAACCACTGCGATTGCCCCTACAAATTCTAAATTGCATGAATTATATCCCCTGCTGATGAAACGTACTGAGGGGAGCAGTAAATTCCAGGAGCATGGTAATTCCGAGGATGAATTGGGCGAAAATGATTTTGTTTTCTGCTTTTCAGACCAGCCGTGCCAGTAAGCGGGTAAAACTAAAGCCAACGGAAACGGACATTTCCTCCCCATTTTTATTTTTGCCATGAAATGAATTAATGGAATAAAGCTGAAAGGAAGTTTATTATGGAGATCATGTGCACATTTATAATATAGGGGGGAATGTTGGAGTAATCATTATTATAAATGTGTTTGCAATGCTTATTTAGGAATATAAATCCTTATTACAAAAATGCTTACAATATTAATCAATATATTTGCTTATTAGGTATAGTAATGCTCATCCTAAATGTGTAACAATATTAAACTATATATATATATATATATATATATGTGTTGATCGCTGTGCTTTTATGTTAGAGTTATTGGCATTAATAAAAGCCATTTTAATGCATCTCTTGCTAAAGTAAGGACTGTGGTTCACATCAAGAGGACAGGGAATGGCCTTGGGCATGGAGAGGTCTCACAACAAGTGCTCTTGGGAACTGCGAACTGTTTTTGGCTTCGGAGGGCTCACAACAGGTGCTCTTAGGAACTGAGGACTGTTTTCGGCTTCGGAAGATGGTCTCACAACAAGCGCTCTTGGGAACCATGGACTGTTTTGGGAAGCACCTCTTCACTGGAGGGTTCGCATCGAAACTCTCTTGGGAAGATTCGACAAGACCTACAATTGTTTTGAGAACTGTACAAAATTGTTGTGAGACTCTACGAATGTTAAGACTTCTGTGGGGCATGGCGTTAAAATCTTATGAATAAATTAGCGAAACGGACTTCGAGTTGTGAGAATAATCTTGACCGGACGAGCGGGTGAATGTATTCTCTTCTTGCAAGAATTAAATGGAGATGTGACTACAGATGCCTTTTTTATTGAAAGCTGAGTTTGGAAATACCTAAGGATAAACCCAACATACACTTTAACCAAAACAGGGAGACATCTTTAACATACACTGGCTACAACTTGCAATGAAAATCACTCCCAACTCGCCCTCGTCCAGGATGATTCGGAAGAAACGGCATCCTCCTCTGTCCATTTAGTCGCGCCATACTCAAAACATGTAATGTAATCTGATTCAAACAATTGCATAAGCTAACCGAATAACACCATTAAAGTCACAAAACAACTGCCACAACAATCTCATATTAGATCGAAACCAAAAACACCTGCGTAAGATTTTGCACAAGTAAGCATACAATGTGACCCGAGCGGATCGGAAACCAAAACTGCGTAAGAATTTGCACGAATAAACGTATAATTTCTTTATAAGGTAAACAGAGCGACGATATTTTTAAACAATAATGTGATTATCGCCATCTGCCGGAATCCAAGTCAAAGCAATTTAGGAGTCCCTTGTAGATCTTCATTGCCAACTCAGATCAACAGTCTCGGCCTGGAACAAGGTGTCCTGTTCAGTCAATAGTCCTGAAAACAATTAACTGGCCTCGGAAGCAGCTGTGGGGGAAAGTGTCCACGTGCTTACTTGGTCCCAACATAAAGCACAAAATAATTTATAGCTTCTTAATGAACATATAGTAACATCCCAGAATAAACCCAACAGCCACAAAGCTTCAACGGCTTGAAAATGATTTTGACTCATATTTAAAGCCGTAAAGTAGCTCATGCTAGAGACGTCGGCGTCGCACAGGTTTAGTTAAGTGGTGAAAATTGCGCATGTGCGGATCTAGCGTCACTTCTTTTGCTGGCGTTAGGTTGATAATTGCAAGAGTTAAATAAATAAATTAAAAAAATCAAATGGTTTGACATTAATGATTTGTCAAAAATGTTTGCAAAGGTTTGAATTAAATTAAAAAAATTAATTGAACATAAGGCGACGCAAAATGCGCATGCGCAGAACAAATCGTCCATGATAATGGTGCTGTTGCTGTTTTGCCGATTGGCATCACGGGAGAAGTAGTTCTTCATCGAAAAGGTTCGAACTTGCAGGAATCAGTCACTCAATTTGGTACTGCTCTCTCGTGGTCAGGAGAAAAATTGTTTTATTTTTATTTCAGTATTCGTGGACACTGTACACATTAATTAAGATACTGTCAATCACAAGATCCTGAAGAAGTGCATTTTAAAGAAATCATAAAAAAATAGTAATTTATCAAAGGTGTCTTAAACCCAAAAGAAAGTTTGTTTTATCTGTTATTTACATTATTACCCCCAAAAACAATACATACTGTGATCCATAGTTAATTTTACGCTTGATTCCAGCTTTGGCGAACGCTCGAACAGTGCTGGCCGACACTTGAGCCCAGTCATCCACAATCCATTGTAACTCGCAACATGCATCACTCCCAAGCCTTTGATTCTCCTCGCTGTTATATCGGCATCGACAATTCATTCCAAAATGTCACGTAACTTGTGCGACGCTGCCTGCCCGAACTACAATGTTGGCCATCCGTTAGCAATCTGTTAGCAAAGCTGTTAAATTGCGCTTGATCCGTGGCTTCAGTCCATTTTCCAAGCATTCAACCCGCATTGTGTTGTCATTCACGTCAGGCATTTCCTCTGTATAGCTCTAAGGTGCTGTTACTTTGAGTATTGAGTGTTAAGAGTGTTTTTGAGGCATAAAAGCGCTGCAAACACACAATACAAATGCATTGCCACTCCCCTGGTATGTTTTGAATGGATTTACTGTAATGCTTGGAATGCGCGGGGAGGCTAATTTTAGGGTGAACGCCCGCTGGGTTGTTCTCAATAAGTAGCGTGCCGGCAAGAAATAAAACCAGTCACTCAAGCGGTCAGGGCCATACAAAAATTGAATTTTGTGTACAGACAAGACGCACCGACCGATTGGGCGCATCGACCATTTTAGAGAAAATTTTAGACTTTCAAGTGCACCCTATAGGTGTTAAAATACGGTACTGTTTGGCCACCATGGATGGCGCCATTTTGACTGCAGGAGCAAAATAACGAATGTGACCCCGGACAGGAAATTGAGTACAGTGCAGGATCACACAACTCACAAAATTCTGGTTTCACGACACGTGTCAAAAAAATAAAAGCATTTGATTCTGTATGAATACGCTTCAAACTAATATTTATTGTCTGTAGTTTATTAACAGCTACATAGCATTAGTATTGCAAAACACATCAAATAGTCATTTAACTCATGGACTGCCATTGACGGTGCTGCCATTCAGCTGGGCAGGTTGGCGGCGACAAACAGATGAACGTCTATCATCGTCATTGGCAATGAATGAGTTATTTAGTTATTTAGTTAAGAATGTATTTAGAAGGAATTTAATCTATTGTCTACAATAGCGCAAACTGCTCCAACTTGTACAATTATTAACAATTTATTTTTATTACTTACTTGCCATAGAGTTTTTTTTTAAACTACCGGGAAGAGCCCAGCCCGGTGCGTTTTAGTTGTTTAAACTTTCCTTTTTTTTAGTTTGCATGATTTTGTTTGAATCAGTCAATTGTCTTGGAATCAAGTTTGAACCTTTTTCTGTCCACATGAGAAAATAAAATAATTTGTAATTGGAAGACACTGGCCTGGCTGTTTATTGCAGCACACAAAAATCGCATCTTCTACAGAACAATTGGAAACGAGGAAATTTAAAGTTAATAAACTAAAATAATAAAAATACAATCGTAAAATAGCACTATGCTTACATCAGCCCCTCTATCTGTAGACACTATACTATATTTTCGAGACATGTAAATTAAACGTCAACTCACCTGACATTTTGGGGTTTAATGATTGCTTATTTTGGCGACGTGTTGATGCCAAATGCCTTGTTTCTTCTCTTTATTAGCGGCTAACTTAGACTAGGCAAGTCGCAAAGTTTCAACGTCCTCCCAAACGATGGGTTATGGGCATGCCCTCAAATGTCCGCCACATTTCAATGGCCAAAAAGTACATTAAACATAGATCTTCTCAAGGCCGAGGAAAGAAAAGCATAAGATAAAGGCTGTGACCCCCGATTGGGACCGCTTTCGGATTGCGACCAATCGCTATTGCGCATACGCGATCAACGTCATTTCCTCTCAAGGAACAAGAGCTACTACATATTTTGAGTTATAAAACAGACAAGATGATACATGATCACGTCAGAGTGTAATGGAAGAGTGAAAGTAAAAATTTGAATACGCAAGACTAGCAGTCCCGGAGATTTAATGGTTAATTTCGGTTGCACTGTTTCGACACGCCTCTGCTCCATTTGCTCGAATCGGAATCGAGCATAACATCTCTATCTTCAAGTCGTCTATAAAGCTTTGAGCCTTGCTTTGGCTTAGCCAAGCTGGCATCTGGGGGAACTAGTCTCCTAGTCGTCTCAGAACTCGTTTATGCTTTGCGCCCTATTTTAGCTTAGCCTGGATAGCATTGGTGAAAGGAACATGTCTGGAAATCGTCGAGAACTCTTTTGAAGCCTTGCGCCCTACTTTAACTTAGCCTAGCTAGCAGCTATCAAAAGAACAAGTCATCAAATAGCTCGTTTGCGCTTTGCGCCCTACTTTAGCTTAGTCTAGCTAGGAGCTATCAAAGGCGCCCCATCAGAAATCACGCGTGGAAATGCGCCTCAAGAGCAAAACCGGTAAAGTTCCAGCAGGAACTTTTTGACGTCAAACAGGAGTATTCACCCCCAACATGCGATCGTTAATTGGGTGTACATTAAACACTAACATGTCACACAGACAGCAAGTGGAAGTGGGCTTGCAGCACAAACATTACTTTGAAATATAGTTTTGGTCTTTATAATAATTATTATTACAACATCCTCAACAAAACTGGTGGGCAAGTAACTCTAAAAGCAAAACGGCTTCAGCATGGAACTCAATTGGACGCTTATCGATGTCAATGGCAGGCAATAAATTAAATACCATTAACTATTTAAAGCAACTTTACCTTATTATTGGTGCTGTAACATAAGTAAATTTCTGTTTTTAATCATTTAAAATGCCTTTTCTCATTCATCTCATTACATCACAGACAGAGCTTCCACATGATCTTTGGTTGTGGTCCTTTGACTCTTTTATCTTCAACAACATCACTGAGTGGAGCCACGTATAAATATTTGTGAGGATGGGTTTCCATACAATTTACCTTACGGGTACTTCAGCACTTTTGTCAATTGAATCAGTTCAGAAAGACAGCTTTTCTCATCTTTCATGAGGTAGGCAAAAACTTGGAAATGTAATTTTTGCAAGATTATGATTATTTTTATTTGATCATTGGAAATTCTAAACTGGAAAATTGTAACCATTAATGATGGTCTGCTTGTATTTCATGATCTGCTCTTTATAAATGATACTTTTTGATATTGCATTATACTCATACTCCCAAAGACGCTGTGTGTTTACATTGTACGACTGTTTTGTTTTCGAAAGCTCACTTTAATGCCAGTGTTGACTGTGCAATTGACCAACTCATCCAGATGCAACCCACTTCTTTGTAAGAGTGGGAGCAGCACATGTACAATGTCGAGGCAAGTCATGTCGAATGGAATCAATATGGCTTGCTCATACTCAGTTTAAGTGGAGCATATCAAGATAGTTTTGCTGTGTGCTTTTGCAGAAAACCTACATGAGGCTCTACACCAGGGGTCTCGAACTCAATTTACCTGGGGGCCGCTAGAGGCCGAGTCTGGGTGAGACTGGGCCGCATCAGGATTTCCACAAGAAAAGCACTGATAAAACATTCAGTTCTATGCTGAGAGCAGCGGAGGAGTGTGCGCGCCGAGCGGAGTGATCGGCCTCACGGCTTCTCCTCCGCCCAGCTGATTGGAGGAATGAATGAGTGAGTGAGCGAGGCACTGGACAGCCCGGCCGATGTCCCGCCCTCCAGAGCCGTATACCTCACCGTGATTGGTTCATTCAGCTCCGAACCAAAGTTCCCTCTAATTTTTTGTTGGTCTGAGCAGAAAGACAACCTCCCTGAGCGCACTGAGTACCAGTGTGAGCGACATCATCGGTCCTCGGATGATTCGCCTAAAGACGTTTCGCCGACGGACGTTTGACAGACGGGCAGGTCGCCGAATGGACGTTCCACCGAACGTTCATTCGGCCGAACGGAGGTTTCGCCGAAACGGGATTCGAACGCTCGCCCCGCCGGATCGTGTGTGTACAAGTTTTTCAACCTCGGCCCGCGGGCCATATACGGCCCGTTAGGATTTTTAATCCGGCCCGCCGCCGGTGTTGTCCAAATTATAGTAAAAATCAATGTTCGTCTACCATCAATGGCAGTCCGGGAATAAGCACTCTTGGGCAGGCAGATGTAGCAGAACCGAGCCGTAAAATGACAGCAATCGGGTCAAATCCATCCTAAAACAGCATTTAACGATTAAATACAAATACTGGATGATATCGCGATGGAGGCAAAAAAACGTCTATAGACGTCCATTCGCCAAACGGCTCAAAATGCTCTCAAATTCGGTCAAATCCAGCTGAAAACAGCGTTTAATGATTAAATACAAATACTAGTATTTGTATTTAATCATTAAACTAACAAATACTAGTACGACCTGTCCGTCTGTCAAACGTCCGTCGGCGAAACATCTTTAGGCGAATCATCCGGTCACGACATCATCATTGCTCGCTATCGGCACACCAGTATCACACCTGCCACAAGCAGGTGCATGTCAATGTTCCCTCTAATTTTTCATGTAAAACATGCTGTAAAACAAGAAAAACATGAGTGGACAGAGCTACTGCCACTGGCTGCCACTTAAACGGCGCCATCATGGGGAAAGAGGTAAAAAAAAAAAAAAAAAAAAAATTAAAAAAAAAAAAAATTCGATCTTTCATATTAAGACGGGGGCCGCAAATTATCGTCCCGCGGGCCGCAGTTGGCCCGCGGGCCGCAAGTTTGAGACCCCTGCTCTACACCGTCAGCAGGATGTTTGGAAGGGCATGGGAATTCGCCCAACCAGTCTACATGTGCTTATTTTAGATATAATTATTGAAATTGTAGACCCCAAGACTACTCTCTATGTTAGTGACTTGATACTCACAGAATTGCAAGTGTGATGTGGCATCGCAGCCATCTGATGGTGGAGCCATGAGGTTGTCTGCCTGGAAACTTGCTATTAAGCTGCTGGCACTCAGAGGCTCCGCCCCTCTGCTGGCCTCACACAGACCTTCATCTACCCTCCTCAAGGGCTCAACAGTCCACATGGGGACATCCGTCCCCTCCTCCTATTTCACATTTAGAGGGACTTCCTATACCTTTATGAGGGGATGCTGCTGGTCCTCAATATGGAATTTCCCAACCGTAACAAAATACTCCTGTTGTTCCTCTTTTATCCGTCCTAATTCTTCATTTTCTTCTTCTACCATTGGAGCAGATTCCTGGCGCTCAGGACAATTCACATGACCGACATCTGAAACACAAGGAACAAATCTTATTTCTGTATTTGCAATCGTGTGAACCCAAAATGATTCACCACTTTTGTAATATTTCTCCAGGACCATTTTGTAATCATTCTTATCTTGTCATCTGCTACAACACGAGGTCATTCAAATTGCTCGCCATCACAATCCAATCAGGATTCACTTTAAGTGAATTGGACATCTATCGTGTTCAAGGGCAGACAAATAAATCATTTTGCATCATGTCCTTGTCGCGTTTATGGTACACACAGGTCTCTTGCTGTTTGATCATTTCCTATTGGTTTTGAGGGACTTGGGATGCTTCTTGTTTAATGGGTTTTTGGGGGGCATTTTCAGGTTACTTTCTGTTAGGTTGGGAGCATTTTAAGGGTTTCTTGTTTACTCTTTGGCCACCATTTTTTCCCAATTTTGAGTGCAGGAGCAAAATAACGAATGTTTCCCCGGACAGGAAATTGAGTAAAGTGCAGGATCGACCAACTAACAAAATTCGGGTTTCACAACACCCATGTCAAAAATATAAAAGCATTTGATTCTGTATGAATACGCTTCAAACTGCAAACTGCCTGTCTGTCAGAACAATGCCACAGGCCAGATTGGACTCCCTAGCGGGCCGCACTTTTGACACCCCTGATATAAATGTAACTTGTAGCATTAGCGTAGCATTAGTTAGCTTTAGTATGGGGAGTGATGTAAGATTATATCCGTTTTTGTGAGTATAAAAGGATCCTTCTCATACAAACTGTGAATGGCTGACATGTCAGCATAAACACTGAACAGTCTGACTGATTAATCAATCTTAGTCTTGTGACTGAGTTGACATGTCAGCACAAACACTCAACTGTCCGACACTGATCAATTACTTTTTGCCATGCAAATGACTAAAACGTATCTGTCCAAAGTCCTGCTGACAACTGTCAGTTTTGCCTGTATACAAGACTCACTTACTGGTCATTCGGAGAGAGCTGCAAGGACAACAGACTGTGAGCGATCACGTTGTTTGAGCTTTCCCCATTTCTGCAGTCTGGTAATAAACTTATTTCCTTTAAATTGTCTCACTCTTTCTTAACCTGCTCCTTAAGTTGTTTTTCAGACCTATCAAGCGACAACATTTTCTTTTTTCAAAATGTATGCTGACCAATATTACTTAAATTATTTAATGTGCAAAAAGAAAAAATATTTACTGTATAATATTTATTGTATATAGTGTATTAACAACTACATAGCATTAGTATTGCAAAACACATCAAATAGTCATTTAACTCATGGGATGCCATTGACGGTGCCAGGCGTTTAATCCATTTGAGGTGGGCAGGTTGGCGGCGACAATTGGCAATGCATGAGTTAAAGAGCAATTAGTTATTTAGTTAAGAATGTATTTAGAATTTGTTTAGTCTATTGTCCACAATAGAGCAAACTGCTCCAACTTGTATATTTATTCACAATGTATTTTTATTACTTTCAGGCACTTGATAGAGAGAGAAAAACCCCAATGTATATTTTCTTTTTAAAAAACAAGTCCTACCTGTACTGTTTACTTAAGTGTTTATACTTAAAGTTCAATAAATGTTTAGAATTTTAATGTGTTTTATTTCTAATGCATTCTATGTATTGTGCTAAATTTGTCTTTATCAATCAAAATGATTTGGTGGTGTATACATATAGAAAACCATGATCTGTGACTTTTTTTGGGGGGGGAAAGGGGGCAAAATGAAGGAATGGTAGCTTTGTTCCTGCGTTTTGAAATTGGCAAGGGAAGATCACACCTTCTGTTCCCAACTCTTCTCCTTTTTCGGAAGCCTTGCTATAGACATTGCTTTTGTTAAAACTTACTTGCTGTTGTGGATTGGCAGAGACTGAATATAAAGGGGGAAGGGCACTGGAGACATGTTTTATATCTTTGTAGTGGAGTTTTTTTGGAACTACCGGGAAGAGGTTACATGGCCCTTAGCCTAGTGCTTTTTCTTGCCAAATAAATTGAATTGAATTGAAAAAAAAAAAGAGCCCAGCCCGGTCCGATCTAGTTGTTTTGATTTTCCTATTTTTTTTAGTTTGCACAACAGGGTGTCTGCAGGTTGGAACAAGTGCAATTTTAGACTATTTTTGACCTTTTTTAAACCATTGTGGGTTACATTTAAGACCTTCATGAAGTATTAAAAATAAGAAAAAAACAGACCCAGATGCATTCAAGTGACATTTATTGTCATTGAAACAAACACAGACTACAAAACGCAACATTTTCATTTTTTCTCAAAATAATGCCTACTTAAAATGCTGAACGTTGAAGATTTAATGCAGTATTTTACAGCTAATATAAAAACACAACTTACTTTGACCTCCTTCATCAAGTCATTAGCCGTGGCATGGCCCATGAACTGAGATCCAAGGTATCTGGAGTGTACCTGGCCGTCCTCCCAGTACCGTATGTGAAGGTCCAGTTGTTTCTTTTTTGTTGCACAGCTGAAACTTTCGTCAAACATGATCACAAATGGCCCAGACACCTTTGGTATTAGATCGTTCTTGACGAAAGCGGCCACACCAAATCGGACGATATAGGCGGTCTTGTCTCTTCCGCACTGGAATGTTGTCGCGATCGTCGAGTCGGGAAACATTAGTTTGAACACTTCCCCGATGTTTTCGTTTGCTCTGTATGACTGGTGTTTCGCCACGGTGTTCAGTGCCCACAAAACTTCTGCCTTCATCATTTGTGTCGAGCCCATTGGGTTGCGTATGTCATTAGAAGTATCATTTGTGAATATGTCTGCCAACGAATAGAACTGGGCAATTCTACGAGACTCACGAGCTGATTTCAGAGAGGCCTGGTGTTTATTGGATTTAACGTGGGATTCGAGTGCCTTTAGTCCCAGGGTCCCGAGTTTCAATGGTCTTTTGCACAACGTTCAGTACGGCTCAGTGTCATTGTCAGGAACACGTTTGAGCCAGTCCGCAAAATCCTGTCCTCCGAGCCAGCAATCATTAAATCTGCATTTACTCATTGCTTATATTTTGTCCAACTGCCATCCGTCTTGCATTACTCGACAACTATTTGCGCCTCGCGCCAATATCCTGTGACGACCTACACACTCCCGCTTCACGTCTGTAGTTTTATTGTGCTTTCCGCTAACAGTGATTTCCGCTAACAGAACTACAAGGACAATAAGCCACCAAAAAAACGGAATGGCGTGATAAATAGACGCAAGAAAAATATGTATTCTACATCGATATTTTGCACTTTCGCACTAGGTCTTTAATGACCCAAATGAGATTTTTGACTTGCAGTGGAAAATATCTCGGTATTTTAGACTTTTTTAGGCCTAAAATTGAAAATGTCTATTTTTAGACTTTTTAAGACTCTGCGGGCACCCTGACCAAATAAACCCTTTAAAATTGGTCAAAATGTAACAATTTTGTATGAAAGATGTGAGGAGACAAACAAAAATAAGAAAATCATAAGGACATGATTTATTAATGTCTTAAAATAAATGAAGCATGTGAAAATGTGCCCTGCGCCGCTGAAATATTTCCCTCAAATAACAAACATTGTCAAGTCAACTTTGGAGAAGATATGTCTGCCCCTCCTCCAGGCCAACAGAGGGCAGAAAAGAAAACCCAAATCAAAGTCACCTCGCCTCATTTCCTGCCTGAGATCATAGGGCATGAGCCAGGATATAAAAATTCAGATTCAGGCCTTGAAAGTAGACAGGCGAGAAAGGAGCAAGGAATACCCTTCAGACCCGATCACACGCAACTGGTAGGATAAAATAAGTACCACCTAGATGCCAGCTGATTGATGCTTAATTTGCTTCTCACAACCTTAAGTTGCATTCTTTGTATTTTCCCTTAACTTGGATTACTCTTATGACCTATCTCTGTAAAGTGAATATTTGTGTGTGATTTACTCCATCAGTTAATGTACCCATTCACATCCACTCTATCATTTCAACGCTCTCCTGCTTTTCTGTAGTAAATTCAAGATGCTATTAGTAAACTCAAGAGCAACACTTTGATCACCATAGTAACGTGAAACTTGAATGATGTCACATGCTTCCTTCTTTCCCCCTTTCTTTAAGGTTTTCAACCTAACCACTTCCTATCACCATAAACTTCAATAAAATTGTAAACTGGAAGGATTTGAGTTGTTCCTGCGTTGATAAGATCGGGGCCCCTTTTCAAGTTTGGGGCAAAATTTGAAGAAAGTAGAGATAACTTGACAAACATGAACAAACTTATTTGACCCCTCGATTTTGGACAACAAACTGTTCGGATTGGGAACACCTTGTTATTGGTCTTTTTTTTTTTAAATGAATATGCATTGAACTCAAAGGTTTGTAGGGTCAATAGGCGAATGAAAAAACAGAGTTACTTCAATACACCAATCAAAACAATCCTCCCATTAATGTATAATGTTGAAGATGCTATAATTTTTTTCGTACTCAAATAAATAACTAAACGTGCTTCGTTCATATTCAAATTCCTTATTTGTCACCAGTGAACAATAAGAAGACAATAGAATGATACAAAAATCATGTAAGCTAAAAAAAATAGGGAAAAATACAAAAGATTCTTCTGTGGATGTTTAAGCTTGGCTTGTGTGTCATTGACCACAAATTGAGCACAAAAAATGGTTTTTCACCTGTGTGGGTTCTTAGGTGTTTTTTAAGGTTCCTTTCCGTGTAAATGTTTTACCACAAAATGAGCAGGAAAATGGTTTTTCACCAGTATGGGTTCTTGTGTCTATTTAAAATTCCCTTCTCTGAATAGCTTTTACCACAAACTAAGCATGAAAATGTTTTTTCAACCTTCTATGGAACCACCGTAGAGAGCATCCTGGCGTACTGCATCACAGTGTGGTACGCTAGAAGCACGGCGGCAGACAAAAAGGCCATGCAGAAAGTGATTAACACTGCCCAGAGGATTGTCGGCTGCTCTCTGCCCTCACTGGAAGACATTGCCAGCCCTCGTTACCTCAGCAGAGCCAGGAACATCATAGAGGACCCATACCACCCTGGTTACAATCTGTTCTAGCTGCTGCCCTCTGGTAGACGCTATAGGTCCCACAAAGTACGGACAAATAGGCTTAAAACAGTTTTTCCCCACATCCATCAGAACTCTAAATTTGCGGTAACACAACACACATTCCCTTCTGGGGTAATATGAAAAGATGTTTGTGTGGTGATCTACCTCCTACTAGCTGACTGAAGGTAAGTGAAAGACAGTGAGATTTAAGTGACCTGAATCCATAACAGCAGAATTCCAAATTACAAGTCCGTAACTATCACTTATTTAGGTCTTTTGCCGAGTAAACGCACCTTATGGAGAAGCACTACCAATTTCGTCATACGCAGTTTCCGGGTGTGATGACAAGTAGGCTTTTGTTGTTGATGATGACGACAGGGCCTACTATGAAGACCCGAATAATAGTAGGCACTGGAATAATAGTAGGGAGTGGAAAATTCCAAATGAATCAATAATAGTAGGCACCGGAATAATAGTAGGCAGTGGAAAATTCCAAAAATAATGAATATTAGTAGGCACGAGATAATTAGTGTCTAAACAGATTCGATGCATCAAACTCTACCAGTGGCAATTGCACGTTCTTACTAGTACTACATACCTGTCAACTTATACGTTTTTCCCGTATTTTATACGTTTTTTGATCATTTCAAATTGTGTACGCCGTATAACAACTTTTGTACGGGATTTTTTTTAAAGTACGTTTTTTGTAAAACGGATCTCGTTTTACGCATTTTGGCTCTAATCCGGATCGTCTCGGTCACTGGTAGCAGACGAAAACGTCATCGTCAACTGCTAATATTGTCATGCTTTAAGCATGATATGCGCACACGCATTCCCCTTTCACACGAAACAGGAAATGATTAAATCATTTCCTGTTTCGTTATTTAAGCAGCTATGAGTCATAGCGCTTGGGTCCGAATACATTCACGGTCGCGTCACGACAACGCGGCGCGACCATAACACTTTTACATGCACCCTATGTGAGTAAATATGTGCCGCGTTGCATTTGTACGGTTTTCTATTGCTTAATACGGGGAATTCCAATCATTAATACGGGGAGGAATTGGCCCAGGTTGACAGGTATGGTACTAGTACGTTAGTAAAAACAGCACGTGTGCTTTACACGTAGAAAGTTAATGACAGAACAATGTTGCTGCTGCACGGACTTAATTGAGGCAAAAATTAATAATCGTAGGCACCCGAATAAGAATCGTAGGCATGCGAAAATTTGAGTTGAAAAAATAATCGTAGGCATACGATTATTCGGGTCTTCATAGTATGTCCGATTATTATTATTATTATTAAAAGTTTCTTCACTGGTGATGGTAGGCCATTAAACTTTGCCCAAATCTTTTTTGAGCAGGCTCTTGTATGCTTTAGATTTTAATTTAGATACAATGCTTTCACCAAAAGAGAGGCATTAAAAAAACATTATCTTTTATTCTATTAATTTGGGGATTAGTGACTTTGAACTACAGTCATACCTCTACTTACAAATGCCTCTAAGTACGCAATTTTCAGGTTACGATTTTTTTTATATGCAAATGAGTGACTCGAGATACGAAAAAGATCCAAGTTGCAAAACTGGGCTCTCATTGGCTGTCTAACAACCACTATCCGTGTTTCAAGATTCTCTCTTATATACCTGTCCACCTCGACTAAATCATCCCCTTATTAATGATTGCAATTCCCTTTATCAAGTGTTATGTCATTCAAACATGTAGCCAAAAATGGAGGGGAGTAGCAGGAATTATTCTTGAACGCCTCTGGAGGCCGCTCGCGCTTTGCGTCATCAAGAAAAATACATTGTTTGTGATAAGGATACAATAAAAGGAAGCTACTGTTTTCTGCCGTTGTTAAGTATTAGCACGCGTTGAGACTCATTCTTCCCCCCTAGAGTGGTCACATTTAAATAGAAATATTATTTGTTACGTCTTCCTTCGACGTGTGAATTCATGAAACGAACGCTAAAATTGTGTCATGTCAATCGAATACCTTGAAGAGAATACTATATGGAAATAAAAAATGAACCCACCTTCTAGTCTATGAAGAACAACTTTCGCCTGCTTTACTTTGCAAAGTGTCGAGTGCTGGTGAGGTGAAGGCTCCTGTTTGACGTCAAAAAGTTCCTCCAGGAACTTTGCCGGTTTTGTTTTTGCGGACATTTCCAAACGTGAATTCTGATGGCGGCGGCTTTGATAGCTGCTAGCTAAGCTAAGTTAAAGCATAAACAAGCTATTCGACGACTTGTTCCTTTGATAGTTTCTAGCCAAGCAAAAGCATAAACAAGCACTTCGACAGCTGCTAACTAGGTTAACATAAAATAACCCGGACACTTCCAACAGGTCCTTCGAATTGTTTCTTTGCTAGCTAAATTGAGCTAAATCATAAACAAGCTCTTCGACGACTTGTTTCTGTGATAGCTGCTAGCTAGGCTAAGCTAAAGCAGGTTTTGCTGATAAATAGTGATGGAACGAGCGACGCTGGTGCGTCAGCACTGTGCCGATAGCTCAAGAGAGAAAGCCCGTATTGGGGCGTGTATAGCTTTAAGAAAGAATCACGTGACTGATACAGGAAATGTATCGTTTCGCCAAAGTGTGATAATAGTTTAAAGAAATAAACTGTATCAAAGTGTCGTGGGTCTGTTGGAAGGAGTTTTACGTAATTATGGCTCGTTCTAAGAAGTTTTCCCCCGTGTGGAATCATTTTGATCGTGTGACGCCAAATAAACTAATTACTGTTATTTCATAGGATTTAACAGTTAACAAAAATGTGGACATACGTTTTTTTTACCTATCAATTCCGTTTGGATTTGTTTTTACCTGCAATGATTTTATAACTACTACGGGGGTCACTATTGGGTGACAACACAGTGTCGTCAGTGTGTCAATAAAATCCTTGAGGTAGCATCGTCCCAGCACTATGGTATATATCAAAGGGTTTTAATTAAAGACACCAAAAGCAAATTGAAAACATATAGGCCCAGAATCCAAAATTACAAACACCCCAAAAAAGAGGTAGAACGCAAGAAGAAATGAACAAACAAACGGATCTTGAATGCCCAGATATGGGTTAACGAGACATGGAAAAACAGGTGGGTGACACACAGGTGAAAGCCATGGACAATCACAACAAAAACTTTCAAGCCATCAATATTTTTTTTAACTTATGATTATATATAATATTGAGTAAATTCAGTGGTGGCCCGTGCATTTCACACTTAGGCCTTCAGTAGTGCTGTGTGTGAATCAATCCAACCCTCAATAAGTATTTTATGGCTATAAAACCTTCAATGCAGCTACAGCTGCAACACATAAAAATAATCAATAATAACCTAAAAAAAAGAAATATTATTTAGAAAAATAGACATTTTACTCACCAAAAATTATTTTTATTTATACACAATGTATCATCCTTTCTTTTCTCAAGAATATTTCAATTACTCTGTGGTACAGATTACACGTGTGTTTCAGGTCCATCAAGAAGTTATTTTCTATTGCCATCAAAGCTAATGCTGACAGTCGAGTCTGTCCTGTTGTATTTCTGGCATAAGTTTTGATTCTGTTTCGGGCTGAAAATATCCGTTCGACAGAAGCAGTGGACACGGGGATGGTCACTGTCAAACCCACTAATGTGTACAGCCGCCCCATGCTCTCACTCAGATTTTTCTGCTGAAGGAAGTCAATGAGATCAGTGGGAGATTTTCCTGTAATATCATCTATGGCATACATTACAATCAGTTCTGTTCTTAGCCGACCGATGCAGATCGAAAAGTGTACCGTGGCTCTCTGCGTTAAGATGGAGAAGGCTGCATATGGTAAAGTTTTCTGGTATTCCCAAAACTTCTGCGAGCCGAGGAGGGAGAGAAACATCAGTCTTTCGTGTTCTTGAAATCTGGTCCGCGTCTGGCAAGTAATATTGTCCAGAAACCTGTCATGGAGTTGGTGGTAGTGCACGCGAGAATCTTGCGCTTGACCTCTTCGTGCGCTTGGAGCACCCGCACTGCGTTCAGTGGCCTCGTAGATTTCCTCATATCGGCTCCTCTCACGCTCAACTGTGTCACAAAACTCCTTTACTCTTGCAGGACAAAACTGTATATCCAGTTAGTTGTTCGGTAGTATTGAAAAAAGCACGTCTGAATGCTTAAAAATTCCATTAAATGGGTGAAGCAAAAAAATCTACGTAGGATTGTTATGTCATTTTGTCCTAAGGCTTTATTATCCTAGGTTTCAAAATAATACAAATTATGTGCTACAAAGTTTAACTGTTTGAAGCAGAAAACTTTTGTTGTGGGTCAAATCCATTAAGTATCATCGGCGGACAATATTTCAAAGATTTTATATATAGACACTCCTCAACTTACGAACGCAATTGGTTCCGAGCGATTGTTCATAAGTTGAATTTGTTTGTAAGTTGATTTAGTGCTATATTTTGTATTATAATTTATGTTTAAGGCCTATATAAGTATATTGAAGGTTTATATAAGTGCATTTGTATGTTTAAGGCTTGTATAAGTAACACGCATTGGTTTGTACTGAAAAAAAAAACATTTAATAAAATGGAGAGAATATGTACAGTACTGTAGAGAGAGAGATAGATTTATGTATTAGAAACTGGCCAGAAGAAGCGACCTAATGACGATTGCAGTTTTCTTCTTTTTTTCATCATAAATGATGCAGTAGCACTGTATGGCATCATTCAATTGATTTGCAAACTTTGTGCAACGTTCAATATTTGGGTCCTGCTGCTCGATCTTTCTGTTTATAAATGGTACTGAATGTGCAACGCTCACGACTTTCTGACGCGCATCAAGCTTCGTTATTATTGCCACTCGTTTCAAATGAAATGGCTTGCCTCTTCCTTGCAACTCCCTCAATAGAAGCCTTTAGCTTTTTACCAACCATATTCAATATTGGATGCATGAGATATTTAATGATACAAATGAAAAAGGTTCTTTGCACACTGGAGATACATTCACGCACTTCCGCATTGCAACGAAGAAGGTAGATGCTGGGTGAGCTGAGCTCTCACAGCGCCAGGCGTCGGTATTAGCGGCGGAAAGAAGTACTACTCCGAAAAAGACGCGAAATACAAAATTGGACTTGCGAACATTTTTGGACTTAAACGCAATTTGCAGACATGTTCGTATGTACCATTGTTCGTAAGTTGAATGTTCGTAAGTAGGGGAGCGTCTGTATACAGTTGTGGTCAAAAGTTTACATACACTTGTGAAGAACATAATGTCTTGGCTGTCTTGAGTTTCCAGTTATTTCTACAACTCTGATTTTTCTCTAATAGTGATTGGAACAGATACTTCTTTGTCACAAAAAACATTCATGAAGTTTGGTTCTTTTATGACTTTATTATGGGTTAACAGAAAAAGTGATCAAATCTGCTGGGTCAAAAATATACATACAGCAGCACTAATATTTGATAACATGTCCCTTGGCCATTTTCACTCAATTAGGCACTTTTGGTAGCCACCCATAAGATTCTGACAAGCTTCTGGTTGAATCTTTGACCACTCCTCTTGACAGAACTGGTGCAGTTCATTTAAATTTGATGGCTTTCTGACATGCACATGTTTCTTCAGCATTGTCCACAAGTTCTCAATGGGGTTTAAGTCAGGACTTTGGGAAGGCCATTCGAAAACCTTAATTCTAGCCTGATTTAGCCATTCCATTTTGATGTGTGTTTGGGGTCATTGTCCCTTTGGAACACCCAACTGCGCCGAAGACCCAATCTTCAGGCTGACGACTTTAGGTTATCTTGAAGAATTTGAAGGTAATCCTCCTTCATTATCCCATTTACTCTCTGTAAAGCACCGGTTCCATTGGCAGCCAAACAGCCCCACAGCATAATACTACCACCACCGTGCTTGACGGTAGGCATGGTGTACTTGGGGTTAAAGGCCTCACCTTTTCTCCTCCAAACATATTGCTGGGCATTGTGGACAAACAGCTCGATTTTTGTTTCGTCTGACCACAGAACTTTCCTCCAGATGGTCTTATCTTTGTCTATGTGATCAGCAGCAAACTTCAGTCAAGCCTTAAGGTGTCGCTTTTGGAGCAAGGGCTTCCTTCTTGCACGGCAACCTCTCAGTCCTGCCAGTGTGGCTCCTCATATGTCTTTTCGAATTAGACTTTTTCCCAAAGGTTTTCCCACACTGAGAGCATTGCAGCCACTGGGATTTTTCTTAAGAACTTCATCGTCATGAAGCACGTTGTCACCATCTGGTGGAGGAGCAATGACATTGTCTGCTTGCATTCCTTCTGCTGAGCTGCAGTTCACAGTCTGCGTCGCTCTGTTGGCCCCGCCCAGATTATCTTCCCTGCTGAATGGCTCACCAGTTGACCCGGTGACATTTTGCGTGTCCTTTTTTATTGGAGATTGCCCTTCTCTCTTGTGCTGTTGCTGAGGTAACTCTGGCTCCTCCTCTTTAATTTGGGGCCATGCTGAGGCGTTTGCAGACTCCGCCCCTTCGCTGGCCACGCCCAGATCATCCCTTTTCACGGACACACATGGTGACCAGGTGAAATGATCGTCCTCTTTTTTGATTGGAAGTTGCTCATCTCTCTTTTTTTTGTTGAGGGAACCCTGCAAAGACACGAAGATAAATGATGAAACATTTTCCAATTCAAATGACTGAATTCCTTGTTCACAGAAATGAAACCAAACGGAAGAGGGCGCCATACATTCATTTCGTCACCATGCAGTACTTACCACTGTAGTATTCTATCAACAGCAAAATGTGCTAAAACTGTTTTTTGGGTGTATTTCTACAAAGAAAACGAATAGTGGGGAGTAAAGTATCTTCACAGGTGATGGTAGACCCTTAAAATTTGCCCAAATCTTTTTTGGTGCCTTTTAATTGAAAACATTCTCTTTTATGTTTAAGATTTTAATTCAGTTACAGTGGTACCTCTACATAAGTAGCTCGAACGAACGTTGCCTGTTGAAATGAACTAAAAACAAATTAATTCGTTCCAACCCTCTGAAAAAACACCAAAAACTGGATATTGGATTGGAAAAAAATGTTTTATTTCTTCTAATTCGCCATCTATTAACAAAGTAACACATAACTAGTGGTTTAATAGTAATAAAATGTGTTTAATAGAACTAAAATTAGACGGATTTCGCGGAGGGGAGAGACAGACGGACAGAGAGAAAGGGGGGCTTTCCACGGCAATGCACTCGTAACAGAACAAACACATTTAATTTAACTTGGATTAATATATACAGACACAAACATACATTCAATGTAATTTTACACAAAACTGAGTTCTATTTTTTTTTTTTTACATTTGTTCTCCGGGTTGACTCCACCCGGACGTTCAGCAGGAGTTTTTAAAAGGAACGCGTCAAGGGTTGTCTGTATTTGCCTTCCCTTCAAAATATTTGGAAAATGACGCGCACAAATGTCCTCACAATACGATAACGCGCGACCACTTGCCAGCTTGTCAGGGTGCCTCTTTTCTACAAAAACCGAAAACTCTTGCCACTTCGCTAGCATGTCCTTGATATCCTTTGTAGCCAGGGGGTCCCCATCTTCCACCTCCTCCTCGCTAATGAGTTCCCGCAACATATGTTCACTCTTCTGGAGCTCGATAAAATCATGTGTCATGAGTTCTTCGTGGTGCTTGGCGTTCAGGTCATTCGCATCTGCCTCGGGTTAGGGTTAGGAATTTCCAAGTGTCATGATATCATCCATGAGAACGAGTTCATCATGTACAGCAGGGGCTGCTGTTTCAAAGTCTCTCTCAGCGGAAGCTGGCCACAAATTTTTCCATGCTGAATTAAGAGTTCGTTGTGTGACACCCTGCCATGTATTGTTAATAATTTTCAAGCAATGGACAATATTAAAGTGCTTTTTCCAAAATTCACGAAGGGTTAGGTTCTTGTCATCTGTCACATTGAAGCATTTCTTGAATAAATACTTGGTGTACAATTTCTTAAAATTTGAAATCACTTGTTGGTCCATGGGCTGGAGGAGTGGCGTGGTGTTGGACGGTAGATAGAGGACCTTGATGAATTTATATTCATCCACAATTTCCTCTTTGAGACCAGGAGGGTGACCAGGGGCATTGTCGAGGACCAGGAGACATTTCATTGGCAGGCTTTTCTCTGTCAAATACGTTTTGACTGCCGGACCAAAGCACAGATGAACCCATTCTGTGAATAAATGACGTGTAACCCAAGCTTTAGAATTAGCGCACCACATCACTTGTATGTTTTCTTTCGAGATGTTTTGTCTCTTGAAAGCACGCGGGCTCTCTGCATTGTACGCCAGCAGCGGCTTAATTTTACAGTCACCGCTACCATTGGCACACAAGGCTAGAGTTAAGCGGTCCTTCATAGGTTTATGCCCCGGTAGTGCCTTCTCCTCTGCCACGATGAATGTCCACCTGGGCATCTTCCAAAAAAGACCAGTTTCGTCACAGTTGAACACTTGTTGGGGGATGTAACTTTCCTGGGTGATAATCGAGGCAAATGTCTTGATAAATTCCACCGCGGCTTTCGAATTGGAACATGCTGCTTCCCCGTGTCTATTTACTGAGTGTATTCCAGATCTTTTTTAAAAATTTTCGAACCAGCCATGACTCGCTTTAAAGGGTTCTGAAGGTGTTGAAGATCCCCTTTTCAGATCCTTTCGTTGTAATCAAATCCATGTAAATTCCGCTGGCTTTTTCACATCTAGTTGACTCGGTCACGCTATCTCCTGCTAACTGCTTATCTTTTATCCACAATAAAAGAAGGCTCTCCATCTCGTCATGAATGTCACTGCACCAGCGGGAAATTATAGTTAGTCCTTTGGAAGGTCTCTTCTCCTTAATTGCGTCCTTCTGCTTCAGGATGGTGCATATGGTTGACGTATTCCTCTCGTATTGCTGAGCAAGCTCAGTGACACGTATCCCACTCATATTTTTCAATTATTTCACGCTTAATGTTGATTGTCAACGTTTGCCTTTTCTTTGCACAACTCTTCATTCCACCTATTTGCTTTGGATCCATTATTGTTCACTTTGTATTATGCATTGACTAACGGGGGGAAAAACACAGGTAAATGCAAGCTCCGCCCAGTGCTTGTAGATATCTGTTATACACAAAAGAGACGCGGCAAAAAAGTGCGCTACAATGATAAACAGCCTCTTATGTCTTAGCCACCTGGCTTTCTCGCATCTCGAAATTTTTCTCTATCTAGAGATAATTATTTGCTCGAAATTTTCTTTGTATCTCAAAATGCTCGTATGTAGGGGTCCTCGTATGTAGAGATACCACTGTACAATGCTTTCACCAAAGGGGAAGCATTAAAAAAGCATTATCTTTTATTCAGTAGCTAGTCTATCATTATTTGGGGGATTTCTATTTAAAGAAACCATCAAATATTTCCTTTTTTTGGTTTTTCATATAAAGAGAAAAATATTATTTGAATTAAATTAAAAAAGCAAAATGGTTTAATCCCTTATTTTTACATGTTTGTTATTTTTATATTATATTTTTATCAAAACAAAACAACTCAAAATTAGATTTTTTAATTAAAAACGTTTGTTTTTTTTCAAGAAAAAAATAGTGGGTGAAAGAGTACCTTATTCAATTTATTTATAATTACAGCAGGCCACACCACGGAGCGGCAGCAGGCCAGATTTGGCCCTTGGGCCGCAACTTTGACACCTTTGTTTGAACGCTGCTCTCATTGTTGTTTAGTGCATCTGCATCTTCAGTTTTTGCATTTTAAATTTACAGCATGTAAGTAAGTGTTGTTACTCAAGCATGCAGCCAACAATGGAGGGCGAGTAGCAGGAATGACTCTTCAATGCCTCTGGGGGGCGCTCGCGCATTGTGTAATAACGAAAAATACTGTGTGATAATTATACAATAAGAGGAAAGCTACGTTTTTCTGCCGTTGTTAAAGGATAAACAGGTTGAGACTCATTCTTTCCGTCCTAGAGTGGTCACATTAAAATAGAAATAGTATTTATTACGTCTTTCTTCAAACGGCGCTAGTGCGAATTCATGAAAAAGTACTAACACTATAATAATTTTACGTCAATAGAATACACCTTTAGGCCTTTTTTCCCTTAAACATTAAAGATGGAACATGGAAATAAAAAGTCTAGTCCAGGGGTCCCCAAACTTTTTCCTGTGAGGGCCACATAACTTTTCTCTTCTCTGATGGGGGGCCGGTGTCAGTTTGTAACAGAAAAAGTGTGACGATCGTAGGGGAGCTTAAAAAAATTATTGTTTTCCAGAAAGCCACACAACCAAATAACCCTTTCCAGGTTCTTTACAGAAAAAAAGTCAGGAAGCAAATAATAACACTATTAATGAAATAAATAATAACTAAATAACCCTCTCTGAGTTCTTCACAGGAAAAAAACAGGAAATAAATAACACTATTTATGAAATAAATAATAACTAAATAACTCTCTCTGGGTTCGTCATAGAAAAAAAAGCCATGGAACATTAACTTTCTGTTGTGCCATGCACAATCTTAACAGATAAAAGTTCAGCTCAGTAGTCAGAGCAGAATCTCTCTGACACATATGAGCAGTCTCTTAAAATTCTTGTTTCTTCCTTATAATCCTTTTGTAGGTTCCAATAGGCTTGTAGACACCGCTGTTTGCAGCTCTCTCTCATCAACTTCCCTGTGAAAACCACAAAGGAAGCAGGTTGAGAAACTGAACTAAGTGAAACCGCACCTACACAGCACATTACATTTCACTACCAGTATGGTTGTAAAGATGGATTTTATCCCAGTAGATTTTATTATGATTATATTTGTTTATGCTCAGAATGACTCAATCAAGTCAGAAAAGTGAGCTTACCTATGTATGTTCATCAGTGTGAACTGTGGGCCTGCATCTGGCTGGTGAGAAGTTGAATATCAGGTTCCATTCTAGTTACAGCCAGTCTCAAGCACTGATGCAAATGTTCATCTGTCAATCTTGATCTCATCGGAGTTTTCAGCAGTTTCTTTCTCGCAGATATACGTGTTGCCAAAAACTGTGGACATTTTCATTGCGTGTTTTTGGATGTTTGGATATGTGTCGTTTGGGAGGGCGGCATAGAAGTCAATGAGACTGTTGGGCTTGAATGCGTCTTTCAGAACATCACAGTTTTGTAACTCAGCCAACTCAAACTGATATGAAGGCTGGGCTTCATCAATGTCGGCAACAAAGGGGTTCTGAAAAAGACGGATTTCTTTTGCATGAAAATGTAGTTCAGTGAATCGCACACCGAACTCCGCCTTCAGCATTTCCAGTGCTTCCACGCACTTTTCAGCTGGGAACGGAACCGCTGGGTTCTCTGTCGACAGGTTTTGGGTAGCAGGAAGATGGACAAAGTTGCGCTTTTTCACTTGTTCCAAAAGCAGCGCTATTTTCACCTCAAATGCTTTTGTGTGTGAATACATGCCGCAAATGAGTTTCCCTTCGCCTTGTAGCTGCAAGTTAAGGCTGTTAAGTATTTCTGTCGCGTCTGTTAAAAATGTGAGGTGCCATCTCCATTCTGGGTCGATCAGCTCTGGGACCGTTTTGTCTTTTAAATGAAGAAATGCGTTAATTTCAGGCAGCAGCTCGTAAAAACTCCTCAAAACTGCCCCTGCTCAGCCATCGGACCTCTGTGTAGTACAGCACATCTCCGTGCGTAGACTCCAGTTCAGACAGGAATTCTTGGAACTGCCTGTGTTTAAGTCCCTTTGCTCTGATGAAGTTTATGCACGACACCACAACCTTCATTACAGAATCCCATATCAACACTTTGCAGCACAGTGCTTGCTGGTGAATTAGGCAGTGGACTCGTAGCGGGGCGGTGAGACCCCTTTTTTCCAACTCCCGGTTCATGCGTCCTATTATACCGCGAGTTTCGCCCACCATGCTAGGAGCCCCGTCAGTCATGATCAGTGTTCCCTCTAAGCTGCGCGCGTGCGCAATTGCGCACTACTCTCGTCTTCTCTGCGCAGCAGCAATCATATGGCGCGCAGTAAAAAAAAAAATCGGATTTTTTTATTTATTTAATTTTTTTTTTTATTATTATTTTTTTTTTACCCCTTTCCCCATGATGGCGCCGTTTAAGCGGCAGACAGTGGCAGTAGCTCTGTCCACTTATGTTTTTCGTGTTTTACAGCATGTTTTACATGAAAAATGGACAGGTCGGACAGGTCGCCGAATGGACGTTCCGCCGAACGTCAACCGTCAAACGTCCGTCGGCGAAACGTCTTTAGGCGAATCATCCGAGTACCGATGATGTCGCTCACACTGGTACTCAGTGCGCTCAGGGAGGTTGACTTTCTGCTCAGACCAACGAAAAATTAGAGGGAACATTGGTCATGATGCTAGCTAGCTTTGACCAGTCCAGGTCCAACTTCTCCATGGTTTGACACACTTTGTCAAAAATATCCTCTCCCGTTGTGGTCCCTTTGAGACTTTGGAGGGCTACCAGATCCTCGCATATCTCAAAGTTTGCGCTAACTCCACGAATAAAAATGAGCAGTTGCGCTGTGTCTTGCACGTCCGTGCTTTCATCCAGTGCTAATGAAAAAAAGTCAAATTCTTTCATCTTTTGCTGCAGCTGGGCATATACATTACTCCCGATTTCTTCAACGCGTCTGGTGATTGTACTCGCCGACAGACTTACGGCATTAAATGCATCTTTCTTCTCGGGACACACCTCCTCCGCGACAGCATCCATACATTTCTTAACAAACTCTCCGTCAGTGAAAGGCTTACCGTTGCTTGCTATCAGTTTAGCAACCCGAAAGCTGGCCCGAACGGATGCCTGGTTCAGCTGAGCTTGGCGTACAAATGCATTCTGCTGAGATAAAAGTCCACCTTTTAGCTTTGAGAGTTTGTCTGCTCGTATTTGGCCTTGCACGCTATCGTACTTGTCTTTGTGACGGGATTCATAGTGCCGGCGAAGATTGTATTCTTTGAATACTGCCACCGTCTCTTGACAGATGAGACAAACAGCCTTTTCATTGCATTGAACAAAAATAATCATTTGTCCACTGCAGGTTAAATACCCTGCATTCTGAATCAATTTTTCTCTTAACTAAGTTTTCGCCATTATTCCGTTCTCAAACAGGTTCAGGTTGCACAGTTTTTATATGCTTGAATAGCATCGCAATAGCGATGGTCCCAGGGCTCCGCCCTCACCTGCGATCGTCCAGATGTCTCGCTAACACTCTGCATGCACATGGAACGGTGGACGTGCCCGCGTGCATTAAAGGGAAACACTCTCCCCGCGTTTGTCATCAAAGAAGCAATGCGAAGCCCCGCTTCACTGGGATGATTTGTGGGCTCAGCAGGGGTGCAATGAACCAAACACAAGATTAAAACGTCCCAGTCTTCAAGGCCAAATAGGAAAAAAATCCAATAGCGTCTCTGGTATTGTTCAGAGGGCCGGTCCAAATGTGCCGGCGGGCCGGATCCGGCCAGCGGGCCGTAGTTTGGTGACCCCTGGGATAAAGGCTGTCTTTCCCCGATTGGGACCGCTGTCGGATTGTGACCAATCGCTACTACGCATGCACGACTAACGTAATTTCCTTTTTCGGGATGAGAGCTAGACAAGTAGAACATGATTTGAGTTAAAATACAAATAAGATACTACATGATCAGTGTGGGTCAAGTCAAAAGGGTTATAGACGAGTGGAAGGATAAATTCGAATACAGAACACAGTCCTGGGGATTTAATTGTTAATTTGGTTTGCAGGGCTGTGTCGACACACCTCTGCTCCATTTGCTCGAATTAGATTCGAGCAGGAAAGCTCGAGCATAACATCTCTTCAAGTCGTCTATGAACAGGGGAAGGAACAAGTCGTCAAGTCATCTCATCTCAAAACTCGTTTATGCTTTGCGACCTACTTTAGCTTAGCCTAGCTAGCATCTGGGTAAGGAACAAGTCTTCAAGTCGACGAAGAACTCGTTTGAAGCTTAGCGACCTACTTTAGCTAAGCCTAGCCAGCAGCTATCAAAAGCACCTCCATCAGAACTCAAGTGTGGAAATGCCCGCTAGAACAAAACCGACAGAGTTCCAGGAGGAACACTCGACAGTTTGCAATGTAACACACGAGAAAGTAGTTATTCACATACCAGAAGGTGGGTTCACTTTTTTATCTACTAATTCCCTTATTGGTAGTTGTAGAAATGCTATTATTTAATTCTCTCAAGTTGACCCAAGAAGGGACAAGCTTGATTTCAAGACAATAAAACAATACAAACAAAACCATGCAGAATAAAAAATGAGAAAAAAGTACAAATTAAAACAATTAATACAAAATAAAACTATTTTCCATTTTTAGATTGTAATGCGAATAAAAACTATAATTTGTCCCTTATTTGTCCCTTGTTTTTTATCAAAAAGCGAAAGATCCTAATCACAATAAGGAAATATTTTAAGTTTCCTTTGTTTTAGGAAAAAGTTCAAATCCAAAAGCAGTTTTGAAACAGCATTTTTCCTCCCGCTTATTTAAATCCAAAAATATTAATTTAGAAAAAGAAATAAAACTGAATGGTGACGCTTAACAATTTTTTTCAGTCAATAAAAAAGACTAACTGTATTTTTTCCTTTTAAGTTAAAAATGATTCAAATAAAAATGTGATGATTCCCGTGACCGGATGATTCGCCTAAAGACGTTTCGCCGATGGACGTTTGACAGACGGACAGGTCGCCGAATGGACGTTCCGCCGAACGTTCATTCGGCCGAACGGCCGTTCGGCCGACAGAATGTTCGGCCGTACGGAGGTTTCGGCGAAACGGGATTCGCGCGCTCGCCCCGCCCCCGGATCGTGTGTGTACAAGTTTTTCAACCTCAGCCCACGGGGCATATACGGCCCGTTAGGATTTTTAATCCGGCCTGCCGAGTAGGTAAAGCATATCCCTACGGTCATCGGAGGGGTTTCTCCCCGGGAACAGTGCTTCGAGGGCGGATTTTAATGGCGCATGCTGAGTTTCATTGTCGAGCTCCGTATATTTCCCGAGTTTGAGCACTTTAAAAATTGGCGGGGGTTCCCCCCGAGCCTATCCGAGAATAGTGCACCGTGAGCGGACTGGGTTGGACGACGCCCCGCTGAATTTCTGGAGCTCCAGAAATTTTTCAAATTTGAGCCCCACACACATCGGAGGGGTTTTTCACCGAGCACAGTGCTCTGTGGGTGGACAGGGGTGACAAATGCCCTACTGGAATCCTGAGCACCATTTTTTTTTTCTAAGTGTGAGCACCACACATCAGCGGGGTTTTTACCCGAGCGTATCCAAAAATACGTCTATATACATCCATTCGCCAAATGACTCAAATGCTCTCAAATTCGGTCAAATCCAGCCGAAAACAGCGTTTAATGATTAAATACAAATAATAGTATTTGTATTTGCGACATCAAATGTCGGATAGGCACTGGGGGAAAATCTGTTGATTTGTGTGGTGCTCATACTTTGAAAAAAAATCTGGAGCTCGAGACTTCAGCGGGGCTTCAGCAACCCATATCCGCCGATGTGTCACTATCCTCGGATACTCTCGGGAAAAAAAACCGCCGATGTGTGTGGTGCTCACACTTAGAAAAATTTATGGAGGTCAGGATTTCAGCGGAGCATCAGCCAACCCAATCCGCTCATGTGTCACTATCCTCGGATACTCTCGGGAAAAAAACCCGCCGATGTGCTCGTACGTGTTTGTAAGGTTTTTTGGGGGTTTGTAAGGGGAATCAGAATCATTTATAAGGGCAGTTTTCGGCAGAGGTTGAAAGGTATGCACTATCCATGTTTCAAGATTCTCTCTTACATACCTGTCCACCTCAACTAAATGTTCCCCTTATTAATTATTGCAATCCCCCTTATTAAGCGATTAAATACCATACAAATGCAATGCGGCACATATATTCACATACACACAAAGGACACAGGTAAAAGTGTAAAATGTAGTACAAGTGGATGGCTTTCAGCCCTGGCAGGAAATGCTCTTGCCGCCATCTGGCAGACGTCTCCCATAATAACGGCCGCGGAGGGAACTAATTCAGCGGAGCAGGGCACATTTTCACATGTTTTTTTAATTTTAAGACATTAATAAATCATTTCCTCATTTTCTCATTGCTTTTTTGCTCACATCTTTAATACAAAATTGGGACGCTATTGCCAATTTTAAAGGGTTTAGTTGGTAGTTGTGTGAGGATCGTGGAACGAATTAGAGAATTTACATATATAGTACACCTCTAATTACGAAATTTTCAAGTTACGAAAAAAGTTCTGGAGCCAATTAATTTTGTTAGAAGTATGACTGTATATCATCTATCTTTGTGTCTTTGCAGGTTTCAGAAATCAGCCCCCCCAATTCGAAGGGGTATTGCCCGAGTTTCCTCAAGACCAAAAGAGAGAAGGGCAACTTGAAATAAAAATGGAGGAAGAAGATGTCACCTGGTCAACTGGTGAGGAGTCTTTTAAGATAGAAGAGGATCTGGGCAGGGCCAGTGGAGGGGCGGAGCCTGCAAACACCTCTGCATGGCCCAAAATTAAAGAGGAAGCAGAGCCGCCTCAACAGCAAAAGAGGGAAGATCAACCTCCAATCAAAAAGGAGGAAGATGTCACCTGGTCATCTGGTGAGCTTTTCAAGAGTGAAGATGATCTCGTAATGGATTTGGTTGCAGATTTACTGTCAAAGCCATTTTCAAGACGGACTTTTCAAGAAAAGCTGGACATCATTAAGAAAGTCCGGTCAACTCCAAAGCTAGCAAGCCGGTTACAACCGGCAAAAGGGTTTGTCCGCCACTTTCAGTTCGCTAACTACGAGCGCTACCCCTGGCTTACGGGCTCCGAGGAACACTGCAAATTGTATTGCTGGGAGTGCTTGTTATTTGTCACCGATCGACATGGTGTTTGGAGCAACACTGGATTTGCAAATTTGACTTGTTTAACTAAAGCAAACGAGACACCAAAGCACTGCCGGACACTTACAACCAACGGTGCTCTCCAAAACTTTTGGGGAAACCCGAGTGGAGTTACAGTTCAGCGAGCAAGTGCGCAGGGAAACGGAGCGCCACAACTAAAAGGTGAAGAAAAATAGGGAAATCTTAAAAAGACTGATAGACTGTGTCATTTTTTTGGGTAAGCAGGAACTTTCATTTCAGGGACACGATGAAAGCGCTGCATCCCCAAACAAAGAAATTATGTAGAGCTTCTTTCTTTCATTGCTGAGAGAAACACAGATTTACATTACCACCTGTCCACTAATAATATGTTTAGTGGGACGTCGGGCAAAATACAAAATGACCTGATCACTGCTATTGCTGAAGTGATGAGGGAAGAGATCAAAAGGGAAGTTGATAAAGCACCGTTTGTCGCTGTTATGGTGGATGAGACGACAGACGCAAGTAACGCAGCGCAGCTCGCACTGGTTCTGCGTTATGTCACGGGCAGAGGTGTCAAGGAGCGGTTCGTCAGATTTGAAAATGTTACCAGTGGGAATCAAGCCAACGACATTGCAGGTCTTATCATCCAATTTTTGGTGGAAAATTAATGTCTGGGTAAAGTTGTGGCACAGTCCTATGACGGTGCAGCGGTCATGTCTTCTGGATTTAATGGGGTACAGGCTAAAGTTAAGGAGAGAGCACCGTTAGCTTTATTCATACACTGCTATGCACATCAGCTTAATTTAGTACCGACTCAGGGGGCCTCAAAGCTTAAAGAAAGCAAAATATTTTTCGCTCACTTTAATAGCTTTGCTGCATTTTTTTTAGATCGCCTCGATGCACACAGCTGCAAGACGAAATCTGCCAGCGGCTTCTCCCTCGTGTGGCACCAACACGGGGGCAGTACACATCCAGAGTGGTCAATACAGTTTTTTAGAAGAAAGATGCTCTCTAAAGGAACTGTTTCATCACATCCTGGAGCATCATGACGAGTACGACGAGGACTCTGTGCGGTGTAATGATGGATTTAAAGCACGTCTGGATGATTTTGAATTTTGTTTTTTGCTTCACACATTTAATGGCATTTTTGAGCATTCAGACGTGCTTTTTTCAATACTACAGAACAACTAACTGGGTGTACAGTTTTGTCTTGCAAGAGTAAAGGAGTTTTGTGACACAGTTGAACGCGAGTGGAGCCAATACGAGGAAATCTACGAGGCCACTGAACGCAGTGCAGGCGCTCCGAGCGTGCGAAGAGGTCAAATGCAAGATCCTTGGGCGCACTACCACCAACTCTACGACAGGGTTCTGGACAATATTATTTGCAAGACGCAGACCAGATTTCAAGACCACGAAAGACTGGTGTTTGTCTCCCTCCTTGACCCGCAGAAGTTTCGGGAATTCCAGAAAACCTTCCCACATGCAGCCTTCTCCAGCTTAACGCAGAGCCATGGAACACTTTTCAATCTGCCTCGGCTAAAAACAGAACTGACTGTTATGTATGCCATGGAGAATTTTGCAGGAAAATCTCCCACTGATCTCCTTGACTTCCTTCAGCAGAAAAATCTGAGTGAGAGCATGGGGCGGCTGTACACATTAGTGGGTTTGACAGTGACCATCCCCGTGTCCACTGCTTCTTTCGAACGGACATTTTCAGTCCTAAATCGAATAAAAAATTATGCTAGAAATACGACAGGACAGGCTCGACTTTCAGCATTACTCTGATGGCGATAGAAAAGAACTTCCTGACTGATATGAAACGCACAGATAATCTGTATGACAGAGTAATTGAAATCTTCTTGAGGAAAGAAAGGAGGATGGACTTTGTGTACAAATAAAAAGGATTTTTGGTGAGGAAAATGTGGCTAAATTCCTAAATATTTCAATTTTATGAAGTTATTATTGATGCATTTTTATGTGTCACAGCTGTAGCGTCAGTAAAGGTTTTTCTAGCCATGAAATAGTTATTGAGGGTTGGATTGATTCAGACATAGCACTACTGAAGGCCTAGGTGTAAAATGCATGGCCTGACACTTTATTTAATAAATACAGATTTAAAGTTCAAATATGTATATTTATTATGGGAGCTATTGAAGAAATTAGATGCGCACACAATACACTCATTTTTTTGAATTATTAATTTATTCATGTAATTAGCACCTACAGTGGTACCTCGAGATACGAGCTTAATTCGCCATCTATTAACAAAGTAACAAATAACTTGTGGTTTAATAGTACTAAAATGTGTTTATTGTACTAAACGGATTTTGCGGAGGGGAGAGAGAGGGACAGAGAGAGAGAAGGTAGAGAGAGAGACTTTTTGCACTGCAACGCACTCGTAACATAACATAAACTAATTCAAATGAACTTGGATTACGATGCAGACACACTCAAAAATAAATTTAATCTAACCTTACACTAAACTTAATTCTAATTTAGTTTTTTATAGCTTTCTTGTCCTGGGTTGGCTCTATTTATCCCGCCCCCACCCTGACTTTCAGATGCAACCTATCGAGGGTTGTTTGCTTATGTCTTCCCTTCAAAATATTCCGAAAATGACGAACGCAAATGTCCTCACAATAGGATTGCGCAATTGAATGAGATAGTTGAAATCCAATACCCGAAGCGTTTGACTGGGATTCGGCAGTGACGTCATCCTCTTCTTTTTCTCTGTTCATGTGCCCTCTTTGGCATAAAACCTGAAGGAATAAGGCAACCAAAAATGAAGCGCGGCTGGCTTGACTATGGAAAGAGAAACAGCGGCTCACTTGACCTCATTCTTCTCTTTCACACTTCAGCAAGTGTGCAGAACTGAAGTGCGAACAATGTCCGCTAGAACGACAGCAAAGTTCAAAAAGAGCCAGCACCCCAGCCATATTCGACTTTTAGCAAAATAATGCATGCAAAGGTCGTTCTTCACACACTCGAAGGTGGGCCCACTTTTGACACTCATTTTTTATAGTGCATACAAGCAGAAGCTGCTTGCGCGACATAGCCTTTCCACTTTCAAGGAGCCGTGGCAGCAGTTTCTCATGGGGCCTCTATTTATGTCCTCTGGTTCTCCGTATTGAGGTTGATGCGAAACAAAATTGGCCAGGTATGAAGCCATGTTTGCACAATCGCCCCCGCCAACATTCCTTACTGGAAGTGGCCAGAAGAATGCCGAAATGTTTGCCAAGTAGATCCAGCAATAACGACAAAGTAGTTGACTCTTATAATCCCAAACCCCTTGCCCCCACAATGGACGCAAGTGTACGCACCATGCGAGCACGCATTTGACAAATTGGTTTTCAAGGTGAGCAGTAAGAACTGGGCAAATGCGTGCCCAAGTGTGTGCGTACACTCACGTCCGTATATTTCGTTTTAAGGGGACTGTACAGTAATAACTTGACATAAGAGTGCCCCGATATACGAGGAATTTGAGATGTGAGTAAAATTGTGAGCAAATATGTACCCTGAGATTTAAGACAGGCGGCTCGGTGGATGAATGGTTAGTGTGTCGGCCTCACAGTGGGAGATGTGGGTTCAAATTCAGGTTGATTCACCTGTGTGCGTATAAGCCGCCCCCTGATTTACAATTTTCAAATCCATATTCATGGTTTTAATAGGGACTACAAATGTTGAATGAAATCTTAACAAAAATCATTGCATGTGGTATTTCTGAGATACTGTATGAATCAAAAGCACATTATTAGGGTCAATATCATAAGGAAGTTAATATGTCTTTCTTTGTAAATGCAAAATATCAAATTATTCAATTTGAAAAAAGAAATGTCTATCTTGATGTGAACTTGATGATTTTTAATGACAGAAATTACAATTTTCTTACCAGAGGTTTAAGATGTTCTGGGGCCCAAATTGCTTCTAATGTCGAAATATCTCAATCTTTTTTTCGATGGTTCATATTACAAATGTGCAATCCTTTCCTTTCAAAAAGGAAGTATCGTAAGCACAACCAGGAAGTGTGTCCGTAGTGGTAAAGTGTTCAAGTCTCTGGGTGCAATAATAGCATGAGAGACACATTACGCAGGTACCAAGGCTGATATTTTAACAATCAACCGCAAGACCTTCAATCAGCCTTAACAACTATTGGGATGTGCTAACATGGTAAACGCTAAAAACACATGTATAAGGCTACCTCCTTCTGACCAGTCAGGGCTCATTTAACTAGGCAAGACGGCGGCGCCCTAGGTAAGATGGCGACGCCCGGAGCGAGCAGCGAGGGTAGACAACAGTTGGAACCTTCATGAGGTGTCTCCCGAGAGGCCGCCCGCCGCGGCCTGCGAATCCAACACAACCACCCAGAGCTGCCACCCAGGAACATGGCGCCCTATGTTTTTCATCCAGCCGGAGATGTCCGCCCTGCCCCACACCTCTGGTTACTCCTCCTAAGGGCAGGCGACGTCGAGGAGAACCCAGGACCTTCCTGCCCGGGATGCTCTAAGACGATCCGTCGTGACTTCACCCCACTGGTCTGCAACGCTTGCCGACGAAATTTCCACAGGACCTGTAGCGGCCTGACCCGAACCCAGATAAAGAGTCATCAAGGCTTTCTCTGCGGATCCTGTTCCGGAAATGCCGTCGTGCCGTCACTTCCGCGCACAGCCTACGTGGGACCGAAAGAAAAATGCTGTGTCTGCAAAATCTCCTTCTCCCCTACCATCTCCCCCATCCCCTGCTCGAACTGCCCCAACAAATCCCACCGCTCTTGCTCTGGACTACCTCACTCCCAAACTAATGCAAACTGGCTATGCCCGACCTGCTCACCACCCCTGACACAACAATCCTCCACACACCAAACAGCCATAACAATACACCAACCTATAAACGCAAACTGCCCCACCTGTAATAACAAATTAATCATTTCACGCTCTCCCCTGACATGTAGATCCTGCAAACGTGGATTCCACCTCAAATGCGCCCCTGAAACCAGACACGCTTTAACCATACTTCGCAGGAACAATAACTGGTGCTGCCAGAGCTGTCTGAACCTGAAACCCTCCCACCCTCAACAACCCACAGATAGGATTGCCGATCTACCGGAGGCACAGAAAGCCGGTCTCACCATCCTTCAATGGAACTGTGACTACCTGGCGACCAAGACTACCGAACTGAAAGAGGTGACGGCACGTCTAAAAATTGACATCCTCCTCCTCCAGGAAACAAAACTGGGACTCGAAGACCCGACGCCTCAGCTCGACGGTTATAACGTGATTCGACCGTGAGGGCTCAGGCACAAAACAGCAACGAGGCGGGGGTCTCCTTGTCTACCTGAGATGCGGCATCCCCTACTCCAGGGGTGGCCAAGTCCGGTCCTCGAGAGCCGTTATCCGCTCTGTTTTCCATATCTCCCTCCACCAACACACCTGAATCAAATCATCGGGATTGGTATCAAGCTTCTGGACAGCTTGCTGATGAGTTGATTATTTGATTCAGGTGTGTTGGTGGAGGGAGATATGGAAAACAGACCGGATTGTGGCTCTCGAGGACTGGAGTTGGCCACCCCTGCCCTACTCCATCCTTCCAGCGTCCCCATCAGGCCCCCTCGAACTCCAGCATATCCACATTCCCATCGCCCGCAGGCGACACCTCTCACTGGTCAACGCCTACATCCCCCCGGCGACATCGGATTATTGTCCTGCCCCCCAAGATTTCTCCTGGTTAAACTGGCTCCCCACGGAGCATGGCCTGATCTGCGGGGATTTTAACGCGCACCACCCGACCTGGGATATACTTGCCAAGACAGATCCCAGGGGTAACGCAATCCATCAATGGGTCGATGACCATGACCTAACTCTCCTTAATGACGGCGTGTGGACACGGACTGCCAGATACCAACAAGGAGCAGGCATGAGTGCCCCCGACCTAATGATCGCTGACCCCACCATGGCCGAACATCTGCAATGGTAACCCATCGACGAGATGACCTCCGACCACGGACCGATTCTGATTAGGTGGAACCGTGCTCTCCATGTCGAATGCCAACAAAGAAGAGTACGACCCAACTTCTCGAAAGCTGACTGGAAGAGGTATCGTACCGTCCTCATGGATCGCCTACCCGTAATCTCCGCAGCAGCCACAGCTCCGGAAAAACTCTCCCTCTTAGTGCAACACATGAAAGAGGCAGCAGCACTTACAATACCGGTCAAAGTTATCCGCCAGAAGGAGCTCCCATGGTTGACACAGGACCTGAAGGACCTCATCCGCAAAAGGAATCGACTACGTCGAGACCTCCAACAAAATAGGAAAGAATGGATAGCACTCTGTCAACAGATCAAACAAAAAAACACTGAAGCGAAAAGAAACGCATGGCGCTTACACCTCGCCAAGATCGCCGAGACAAGATCTACTGGACAAGCCTGGTCCTTAGTAAAATCCCTCTCAGGCACCAAAACACAACAATCTGGCGAGTCCCTGGTCTACAAGAACAAGGAGTACGTGAGTGACCGAGCCAAGGCAACAGCATTTATCAGGGAATATGCCTCGGTCAGCGGACGCAAGAGTGATAAGCGGAGCAGACGAGCAGTGCGTTCTCTACGTACAGCTACCCGCAGACTGCTCGGCTCACCGCGACAAGTCCTCGAGCTCCCGTTCACCGATACTGAACTGCAGACAACGCTGTCCCAACTTAAAGCGGGTAAGGCAGCTGGACCCGACCACATAGCCCCCGACCTTCTAAAAAATCTTCCGGCAAACATCCTTCCGGAACTACTCCATATCGTCAACACCAGCTGGCTAGAGGGCTGGTGTCCACAAGCTTGGCGAGTGGCCACCATCATCCCTTTCCTCAAAAAAGGGAAGTCACCAACGGACGTTGGGAACTACAGACCCATCGCCCTCACCTCTACGCTTAGCAAAACGATGGAAAGGCTCATCGTGAACCGTCTCGCCTGGTGGTTGGAAGATAAACAGCTTCTCAGCCACTGGCAAGCCGGTTTTCGAAAGGGGAGAAGCACGACGGACCAGGCCCTGCGACTGTCGCAGTTCATCTCTGATGGCTTCCAGTCGACTCAACGACAACGCACGCTTGCAAAATTCTTTGACTTCAGCAAGGCATTCGACCAGGTATGGAGAACAGGTCTCTTACAAAAAATGGCAGACCTGGGGTCCCCTACCGCTTCATCAGATGGATCGCCAACTGGCTCACAAATCGCACAGCCAGGGTCAGGATCAACAATACCGTCGGCAGGAGCAGAACCTTCAAAGAAGGGCTCCCCCAAGGCTCGGTCCTGTCACCCCTCTTATTCATCATCTACATTAATGACCTCCTCGACAAGTTCAACGATTCCACCCTGATCAGCGCCTATGCAGACGATCTGGCTCTTGCTTGTCGGGGTAGGAACAAAGAGGAGGTGGAAAGCAGACTTCAAGCGGAGGTTGAAAAAGTCTGGAGGTGGAGTTCCGAGGCACACCTAAACCTTAACACCACCAAGTGTGAGGCGTCATTTTTCAGCCTGGACTCAGCTGAGGCCAAATGGCAACCAAAGATCTTAATAAATGGCGCCACCCTCAAGCATAACCCCACCCCCACTTTCCTTGGCGTATCTTTTGACCGACAACTCACGTTTGCAGAGCAAGCGAAAAAAGTCCGCCAAACCATGTCCAAAAGAACGAACCTCCTCCGCAAACTCAGTGGCACATCTTGGGGTTGGCAACCAAACGACCTTAGAACGGTGTATATTGCCACCCAGAGAAGTCTCGCAGAGTACGCAGCACCGGCATGGGCCCCCTGGCTGGCCCAAACTCACCTCAAATCCCTTGAAACCGCCCAACTGGAAGCAGCCCGCGCCATAACACACCACCTCAGGTCTACCCCCACCGAAGCAGTCCTACATGAGGCACATCTTACACCCCTCTCATCCCGCCTCAAGTTACAAGCACTTCTTAAGGCGGATGCCTGGAACCAGCTGCCTCCTTCTGATCCCCGACACCGCCTCCTCCATGAAAACGTTAAAATGCGGTTACAAAAGAAGCCAGACTAGCGATCATCGACCCTTCCCCGTCTTACCGCTCTCGAACTCCATACCCCTTGCACATACTCTTCCCATCCCTGCCCACCCTGGCTATTACCCCCCCCATCCAAACCGCCTTTACTGCAGTCTCTAAACACATGCCGACCATCATCCAAAGAGATAAGGCCGAAGAGCTCATCAGAAGCATGGGTAAACCGGACCTACAGATCTTCACAGATGGATCCACCAAAGAAGGCACTGCGGACGGTGGTGCAGGTTTTGTCGTCATTAAGGAGACTGCAATCATCCACCAATGGCATGGTGCCACTGGCACCCGCAGCAGCTCCTACCACTCTGAAAAAGTGGCACTGACCGAGGCACTCTCCTGGCTGAGGGAAACAGCAGACTGGCAGACGTCAATTATCCTCAGTGACTGCAAATCGCTGGTCCAAGCTATGGGAAACCCCCATACGCAAGACCCCGCCATTCGGAGACTTCAGGGTGACATCGCCCTTTTCCCTCCGCCTAAGCGGCTACAGCTACTGTGGATCCCGGGCCACTGCAACATATGCGGAAACGACCTGGCTGATGCCCTAGCTAAACTTGGCTCGTTAGATGACCAAACCCATACCCCCCCGGACGCAGCCACAAGATGTGCCATCATCCAACGTGAAGATCGCTCTCCCCCCCTCTCCCACCCCCGCCTTTTGCAGACCCACACTACGAAAGTCACAGAGGAAGAACTTGCCCTATCGAAAGGAGACCGCACAGACCTGATTCGTTTCCGCAGTGGACACCACCCCTTGCTCCGCCGTTGGCTCCACCTTGTGGGGAAATCCGACTCGGATCGCTGCCGCCTGTGCGACGAGGAAACAGAGTCGTCTGAACACTTATGGCTCCGCTGTCCGGCCTTAATGACCGAACGCTACCATCGCGGCTTGGGCAACTCCCTGGATGAATTTATCCGTGTTCCAGTGGCAGCTCTAGCGCTGCTGAGGGTAATCCTCAGGCGCCTGAGGTGAAAAAGAAGAAGAAGAAGAAGAAGAAGAAGAAGAAGAAGAAGAAGAAGAAGAAGAAGAAGAAGAAGAAGAAGACGAGCAGCGACGCCCGGGGCGAGCAGCGACGCCCGAGGAAGCTGCGACGAGCACAAGAGTTCTTTTTACGTTTGATGCAAGAAAAGTTTTTTTTTCTCTAATTTCCTTCATAGACGTCAAAATAAATTTTGTTTAGTGTTTTATCTGTTGATCTTTTCTGTATTTTGAAATAAACATGTAGGCGTTTGGCAGATATTACACCAGAGGAGAACAACTCCACCCTTATCTCAGTGAAGCACAATCAGAACCCTTTGAAATTGTGTAAGAGCATTGGGCAACAACAAAAAAGGAGAGACTCTTCCGCCTGGAGGATCTTAAAGAAGCAATGGTAATAATAACAAATAAATCTATTGAGAATTAAATTGAATGGTATGGAAAAAAAAACTATATACGTATAAGTAATGAGGGTACCACACTGTTAGAATACAGTTAACAGAGATTGATATTAGAGACCAGCTGATCGCAGGGCACACGGAGACGGACAACCATACACACTCACACCCATACCTTTGGGCAATTTAGAGTGTCCAATCAGCCTACCATTCATGTTTATTGGAATGTGGGAGGAAACCAGAGTACCCGGAGGAAACTCACGCAGGCCCATGGAGAATATTCAAACTCCACACAGGTAGACATGACCTGGATTTGAACCCAGGACCCTGTGAGGCCGACGCGCTAACCACTCGCCCCACCGGATCGCCGCAATTCCTTATTTTAAACAAAACAAATATGATATAGATATGAATTTGTCTAGAAATATACCACAACTCTCCAATAAATAATATGATACAATACACATTTCGAGCAAGCGAATATTTGGCTAATTCAAGCCGCAACGTGGTGAATCTGTGATAGTAGGTATAACTGTAAATACTTTAACTTTTCAGCTGCAATAGAACCAATTTTACCATTACTGTAGTGACAGTATATTCTAAGAAATCAAGTACACACATTCAAACACAATAGATGGTTATTCTAGATTAAAATCCACAAACTATATTTAAAAAAATGCTGTCATTTTAAAGCCGGCTTTCTGTAGAAATAACGAGGTGAGAAACCCAAGACCATTTGTATTCATGTACAAATTTGAGCGCATCATCGACGTGTAGTCTAAACACAATGGACACAGAATGTTTGCCAAACATTTAGACTGAAACAAACATTAAAAACTCAGAAGGAGAACCTTAAGACACGTGTGTTGGTGTGGGAAGGAGTGATGATGGCTTCATCAGTTTATGAATGTAGAATAAATGTATTCTGTGAACTTCCTCAAATTTTGAGGAGGAGTAGCACATATGGTCCTCTACGGTCGCTTTGTCCAATCATGGTCTCATGTGACTCCACACTTGTCCAGAGTAATGGCTCACCAGATTTATGTGGTCTAGTTTTAAGCTTGGTTAGCAAATAAAGTCATTGTTGTTTTGTTTTGGGGTTAACCCTAACCCTTACCCCCTTCAGGTTGTGTGCATAGTCAGGCTAATAACCTCTTTAGAGAATGGTTTGATACAAGAGTTTTAAAGTAATGTCTTAATTTTAAATGGAAGATAATGTTGTAACAATTGATTAAAGAGCCCAATAGTTTTGGGCCAGAGTTAATATTGTAGATAAGACTGGTTGGAATGGAGTATATGTAGTACTTGGTAATAGTGTCATTTACATGTTTTGTTGTGTGTTTCTTAAATAGTGGAGTGTGTAAGCATGACTGTGAGTTGGAGATTTAGGAAGCATACTTTTCCACAGACTAGAATACAAAGTGTCATACTCCATTCGTTTGGTGTGCTAACTGTCAGTGTGTACAGGGATTTCAAATTTGATCTAAAACTACTATAGTTGGAGGGGATGCAAAATGTTTAGTTCTTGTTTTGGGGGAGGTGCAACAGATAATCATTGAGAAGCCTAGCTTTGCGATAAGGTTCTAAATGAGGTGTTGTTTCTGAATCACGTGTGGTGGTGCTGCCGCCGCCATTGATATTGGTGGTAGTCCATTATTGTATAGGCATATGAGTGATTCAAAGTTATGGTGGTTAATAGTGGCAGAGTGATGGGTGAGATTGTACATGTTTAAGAGTAGTAGTATAGTAGAGTATTTTCTTTGCCACTGTCCATGGTGCTGATCGTTTCACCCTAAATAAAGTAAAATTTAAATAATAATTAACTTCTTTATTAGTTTTTGTGAAATTATTCCAAGTGAATAATATATTAATTCCTATGACACACCCACACAGAATACTATTTGTGCTAAGACAGATCAGGTTGGCAGAAAGACTACAACAGGCGTATAAATATACTATCATACATATTTACAATAGCCTGCAATAAGAACTTATGTACAAAACCAGAAGTAACACAACCATTAGAACTAACAAACTAATCATATACCGAGATGCTCAGATCCACCCTTTCATAGACTAAGTCCATCCTTAGATAGACCACTTAGTCAGCCATGTGACATGCTTGACACATAATAGAATCTTATTAGAATACTTAGTTCTTAAGAACATTGAATACACTTCTACACAAGATAAACTAAGAGCATTACATATCATAGTTTTGTTGTGAATACTAACCGATTGTCTCTTAAGTATAAATATTTAAACAAGGTTAGTTATTATTAAATACCCCTCTTAAGACATCTATGTGACACCACAATAATATAGAATATCTTTAACATCCACCCTTAATGTGACTAAGTACATCCCTAGAGATATTTAGTTAACACATGACATGACACAAAGCACTCCAAATTTGAACCACATATAATCTTTATTAGTATACACATTCACCATTACATAACATACAAATAGATTACAAGACATATTGCTGTTCCAAGTCATAAATCTTATATATTAGTACTGGTCAGAATCCTTTTTATTGTTAACATACTTGCACATGCAGCTTTACAAAAAATGACATCCACAATTCCATCTATTGTATCTATTGGAAGACTTAATATATACTTTCATTTAGTTTCAACTCATTTCAACACAATTAAGTACAAATGTGAAAGGTGAGTTTCCTAATTGACACTTATACAATTTGACTTTCTTGTTTGAAGATGCCAATGATTGCTGATAAGAAACATAAGTCACCACCTTTTGAAAATATATTATAATGACTACTTAGAAATAGAAATGATTAGAACTAATACTATTGTGTCCTTCATTCTGTGTACTTTAGTACTTTGAGTTAACAATACAAGACCATTGCAAAAACTAATATATCATAATAAAAGCAAGCCCGGACCAAAGATGAATGTGAATGAATTGCTATTTAGTGAGTTATTTTATCACCTCAAAAAAACTAAAACTAATAGAGTAATATTCAAATGAAATGGATTACTAACAACCAATGAACATTTCACTAACATTAATCATATTTCAAATATTTTCTCCAGAGAAAGTCAACCTGTTTACTCTGAGTATAAGTTTAACAGGCATGATGAAGGATTTTCTAAAAAGGCAATATCCAACTCCACTCCTTAAAAGCCATACGCACATTTGGCCCAAATAATCATTGAATTCGTCAAAACAAATAACAAAAGCCTGTTTGGGACTTCAACTAATTTTATAAATCTAAGTGCTCAACCTAAAATACCTAAGCGTTATTAAAACTTGCCTAAGGACCTGAACCCTCTCTGTCTGAGTGGAGAGAGACTCACTTAACCACTGGACCATCTGACTCTTGGAGTTTGTCCACTCACTGGTCATACTTGGTCTCTCCTTCTTGACTGCAAACACACACAAAAATGACATTGTCACATCAAAAAACAGTATTGATCATATATACTTACAATTAATATTTAGATTGAAAAATACTTTACAACAATTTTGATGTTTCCAAATATACATCTACACTGTGTTACTAATAATGGGGGAATTAAAACATTAGTAGAGGGAACCTTACTACACTGTGTCTGCACTGTAATGAAACCCTGTTGGTCACCCATTAGTGACCCCTGCGGTAGTTATAAAATCATTGCATGTAAAAAAAATCCTTGTTTTTTTTTTATTCCAAACGGAGTTGATATGTAAAATAGATCAAATTTGAGTTACATTTTTTAACTTATTTCCACATTTTTGTTAACTGTTAAATCATGTGATAATAAAAGTGAATTCGTTTTGCGTCACACGAGCAAAATGATTCCACACTGGGGAAAACTTCTTACTTATAAGAAGGAGTTCCTTTGATATATATATATATAAATGTAAAAGTATGAGAAAATAACCCAACAACATGAAAATAATGAGGTGTACTGACAAGTAAAATTCATATCACCACATAACTTAGTTAATACATGTAGACGAGGATTTATGGTCTTGGTATTATATGCAGCTTTTGTACATGTAATTATTTAGAGAAGAAATGACTAGCTATGGCTAGATATTTATGAACTAGTTTACTTTCTTAATAACGCAGGCAGGTATTTGCTTGTGATTATTTTGTACAAGTGCTTGCCATTACTAGATATTTACTAACTGTCAGGAGTGGCCTGTTTTGTCCCTCCTGACGTGCCGTCAGGGAAGCAGCTGCAGTCAATCTGCTGATTGCTTCCTGGCTTTATTATTTAAGGAGCAATGAGTGAGAGCACCATTGCCGGATCGTCTCTTTGTTTGTGCGTGCACGTAGCATGCAGCCGTTCTGTTCCAGCCCATTGTGGATTTGTAGACCTTTTGTTTATTCATTAAAGAATGTAGTTTGAAGTGAACTGGCTCGAGTCACTCACGTCTCCTGCGCTTGGGTCCCCCTAAGATATTCCCGATCGCGCTGCAACGACGCAGCGACACAGCGTGATCGTAACACTAACACTAGTTTTCTTGTCAATAAACCAGGCAGGAATTGGCGAACACACGTCACATTCTTGTAAATTTGCACTCTCACGTGAATGAAAAGACTTAAAAATGCCCCCCCCCCACACACACACGCACACACATACACACACCGCAAGCAAGTACACAAAGGCAGATGCAATGTTAGATTGTATTTATTGTGGTGGGAAACATACCTCGTAGATTTTAGTAAATAGCAGTTAATGCTATAAGATAAGCAGTTTTTTTTTGCTTAACCAGGTTAGCTTTTGATGATTTATACACTCAAATAATGACAGAATTATACCTACTGTTTTTCAGTTTTGTATTAGTACTTGAGTTCTGCTTCCACTGTTTCTGACGTGGAACACTATTTTCTCACCGAAGGTTTTAACAGCTTTTTCAAAGCACTCAGGCATTTTTTCCATATTAAAAAAATGTTTTAAATACAACAGAGCAAGTTAAAGCGAGGAACAAGGGAGAAAGGTGATAATTGTGACACTTGAGGACCTCTGTTCCCTGCCTCGGAAGCGTCTGTGCTCCTGAGACAAAACAAACAGAGGTGAAGGGCTTGATGGTGGATTGGGCGAGGTGTCAAAGTTCATCTTGATAAAAGCCAAAGAGTGCTTATCTTCCAACAGCCTGTTTTCCTAAAAACACAGGTAGATGCTAGCCAAGCGTGTCTGTAAACGCTGAGCCGACAAGCTTGAAGTGGGAAAAAAATTACAAAGCAAACTGTCAGGAATGATTGTCTCTATGCAAAATGTAATATATGCAAATTACAACAGAATTTGGCTAAAATTGGGTCTTGTTACCAAGTTGTTTTTCCACCTCAAAAAAGCCTTGCATTTTTTTTTACCATCAGAAAAATATTTTGCTTTATTTACAACATTGTTTACTTTTTGTAAAACAATGGTAAAGCCACAACATAGATTAGCAACATGCTATCTTAAGACTTTGTTGCGAGACTTTGAGAATGTCAGCCATTGAGGTTAAAGACTGTTTTACCTAAGTTTATTCAATACGTAAATTGTAATACTAGAGGAGACAAAACTCTTGACCATGTCTATTCTAACATCAAACATGCTTATAAAGCCACTTCCCTCCCTCACCTAGCTGGATCAGATCACCTCTGCCTATCTCTCACCCCCGCTTACACTCCACTCCGGAGGCAAACAACGCCACAAATAAAGATAATAAAAACTTGGCCCGACGACGCACTCTCTCAGCTGCAGGACTGTTTTTCCCGCACCAACTGGGAACTTTTTGTACACGACAACCTCCAGGACTACACGGACTCCGTACTTTCTTACATAAAAAACTGCATTGACAACGTCACTACAGATAAACGAATACGGGGTTTTCCTAACCAAAAACCCTGGATGACCAATGAGACACAGTCACTCATCAAATGCCGTAACTCTGCCTTTAGATCAGGGGACAAGAAAAAATATAGAGATGCCAGAGCTGAGCTGAAAAGAGGCATTAAAAAGGCCAAGGCAACATATACCAAGAAAATTGAGGAGCACTTCACAGAAAATAACCCAAAGAAGATGTGGCAAGGAATACGACATATTACCAACTACAATAACAATAATATGTCTGTTAACGCAGATGCCTCACTAGCGGAGAAATTTAACCCTTTCTTTGCCCGCTTTGAGACTGACAAATCAGACCCAGTCTCAACACCCCCACCACCACCCTGCAGCAATACACTGACGTTCCGGGAACAGGAAGTGAGACTGGTAATGCGGTCTGTGAACACCAGGAAGGCTGCTGGCCCAGACGGAGTACCTGGGAAGGTGCTCAAAGCCTGTGCTGACCAGCTGGCTGGAGTCTTCACAAACATTTTCAATTGTTCCCTGCAACAATCCATCATTCCATCCTGTCTGAAATCTGCCACCATCATCCCTGTCCCCAAAAGCCAACCATTGACAGCATGAATGATTATAGGCCTGTTGCACTCACGCCTGTGATCATGAAGTGCTTTGAAAAGTTGGTAGCCCGCCATATCAGGAATACAATCCCTCCCTCAATTGACCCTCACCAGTTTGCTTATAGAGCAAACTGGTCCACTGAGGATACTATTGCCATTGCTCTTCATACAGCACTGAGCCACCTGGAACACCATGGGAACTACGTGAGGATGCTCTTCATTGACTATAGCTCAGCCTTCAACACCATAAAACCGGACATTCTGACTGACAAACTCTCCCACCTTGGACTATCCTCTTCAATCTGCTGCTGGATAAAGAACTTCTTGACCAACCGACCACAGACTGTTAGACTTGGTCCCCACCTCTCTTCCTCCATTACACTGAGCACTGGCTCCCCTCAAGGCTGTGTACTGAGTCCTCTTCTGTACTCCCTGTACACATACGACTGTACACCCACCCACCAGTCTAACGCCATCATCAAATTCGCTGACGACACCACTGTGGTCGGACTCATCTCAGGAGGGGATGAGTCGGCTTACAGAGATGAGGTCAACAAATTGTCTTCGTGGTGCTCGGTGAACAATCTCACACTGAACACCACGAAAACTAAAGAAATAATCCTGGACTTTCGCAAACACGGCACAGATCTGGCCCACTCCTCATAAATGGAGTATGTGTAGACAGGGTCCAGTCCTTTAAATTCCTGGGGGTCCACGTCACGGATAAGCTCTCATGGTCTACAAACATCACGGCAGTGGTGAAGAAGGCTCAGAAACGACTCCATTTCCTCAGGGTACTTAGGAAGAACAACTTGGCCACCAAGCTTCTGATAACCTTCTATAGAACCACTGTAGAGAGCATCCTGGCATACGGCATCACAGTGTGGTACGCTGGAAGCACAGCGGCAGACAAAAAGGCCATGCAGAAAGTGATTAACACTGCCCAGAGGATTGTCGGCTGCTCTCTGCCCTCACTGGAAGACATTGCCAGCCCTCGTTACCTCAGCAGAGCCAAGAACATCATAGGGGACCCTTACCACCCTGGTCACAATCTGTTCCAGCTGCTGCCCTCTGGCAGACGCTATAGGTCTCACAAAGCACGGACAAATAGGCTTAAGGACAGTTTTTTCCCCACATCCATCAGAAATCTAAACTTTCGGTAACATAACACATTCTCTTCTGCGGTAATATGAAAAGATGTTTGGGTGGTGATCTGCCTCCTACTAGCTGACTGAAGTAAGGTAAGTGAAAGACAGTGAGAGGTAAGCGACCTGTATCCACAATAGCAGAATGCCAAATTACAAGTCCGTAACTTGCACTTATTTAGGTCTTTTGCCGAGTAAACGCAACTTATGGAGAAGCACCACCAATTTCATCACACGCAGTTTCTGGGTGTGATGACAAGTAGGCTTTTTGTGTTGTTGATAATGACGACAGGGCCTATGTCCAATTATTATTATTATTATTATTATAAGTGACATCATAGCGAAAAGTCCCACTTTTTTCCATACCCAAAATTGGCTCCATTTATAGTCACAATTCAAGATTTTAAAATGATAATAAAATTATTATTATGTTGGAGGCTTCTATTTTAAGTTGGATGAGAATTTGTTTATTTTGTGGTCCTCCCTTTTCCAGCCTTGGGAATTCTTTACAGAGCACGTTCCCAGGGTCTTAAATTGTATCGTGAGCATCTTAATGTTTTTCAAAATTCTGAGATTTCTTAACACAGCTATACCAATAAAGAGCATTGACACAGTTGTAATGCGTGCAATAACATTTTGGAGCATTTTAACGCATTCCCTGTCATTCGTTCCATGAAAGGAGCTGAATGTGAAAGATAATAATAATAATAATAATCGGACATAGGCCCCTGTTGTAGTTATCACAACACAAAAAGCCTACTTGTCATCACACGCAGAAACTGCGTGTGACGAAATTGATGGTGCTTCTCCATAAGCTACGTTTACTCGGCAAAAGACCTAAATCTAGTACGGACTTGTAATTGGCATTATGCTATTGTGGATACAGGTCGCTTACCTCTCGCTTACCTCTCACTGTCTTCCACTTACCTTACTTCAGTCAGCTAGTAGGAGGCAGATCACCACCCAAAACCTGTTTTTATATTACCGCAGAAGGGAATGTGTGTTATGTTACCGCGAGTTTAGATGTCTGATGGATGTGGGGAAAAAACTGTCCTTAAGCCTACTTGTCCGTGCTTTGTGGGACCTATAGCGTCTTCCAGAGGGCAGCAGCTGGAACAGATTGTGACCATGGTGGTAAGGGTCCCCTATGATGTTCTTGGCTCTGCTGAGGTAACGAGGGCTGGCAATGTGTTGGAATTATTTTATATAAGTTATCCTGATTCTGGTATGACTGTCGAAATGTTAGTTAATAGAATGAGAGTGTCTTGGGCCCTGGAAAGTTTCACCTTATTCAACAAAGAGGAACTACCCAGGGGGGCCGACGCCTGTTTGAACTATTGTGTGAAGATTGCAGGATATCGGGGAAGATACTGTAAAGATGTTATCTTGAAGGGGCATATGGTCATGATCAAAGAACCTTTTGTAACTGGGAGAGATCTATCTCTCCTTTGATCAGCTTGAAACTTCCTGTAACTTGGACACTCCCAAAACACAATAAGAGACTTGGCGAGGGCAGATTTTCTTCAGAGTGTGTCGACGGGCTGAGACGCGACCAGTCCTGAGAACCTCTCATTTTTTAAATAAAATAACCTCAATTCTTTGTGTTCCTACTTTTTTCAGATTGGTGATACAAATGTCTGGTGTTTAAACCTAACATTTAATTGGTCCTTCGAGCCGGATTCCAAGATACCTAAGGATCCCAGCGGGTGAGCAAGATCCAGAAAAGTCTGTGGCCACAGCATAAAGATCCTTTTTGAGGACTGTTTCTTCCTTACGGGCTGGGGTCCAAAGGTTGAAGGGATACCGAGGACGCAGAGAATCGTGAGTAAATTTTATTTAAAAAAGGAATGAATGAGAAAAAAGGAATGAAAGATGAAATCCATGGCGTGACAGACCCCCTTAGTTGAAAAAGACTAATTAAACTCTGTAAAACTAAATCCGTGGCGTGACAGACCCCCTTAGTTGAAAAAGACTAATTAAACTCTGTAAAGGATAGCGGAGTCCTGATTAAAGAGAAATGAAAAACCCTGAGAATCCTAGGCCCTATCAGGTAAAAAATTCAAACAACAAAACTTCCACATGCGTACAGAGGTCAAATTCAAACAACAAACTTTCGCAGGCGGACAGACACCCTTAGTTGGAAAAGACTTATTAAATTCTGTAAAGGAAAGCGAAGTCCAGGATGTATTGAATAGGAAAAATCTGTGACGGATAGTGGAGTTCTGGGTGTATTGAATGAAAAGTGAAAAAAAGGATAGAGTCCTGGTTAAAGAGAAATAAAGAGCTCGATATAAAGAAAAAAAATAGAATAAAACTATAAACGCATGCAAGTAATCTTCATATGGATAGATAAATAAGATATAAGTACGCTGTGACGCGTTCATAAATCTCGATTGTAGCGCAATATAAGACTAGAAACGACTAAGAAATATACTTAGGCGGATAAATAAGATAAGAAGATATATATATATATATATATATATATATATATATATATATATATTAGGCCTGTTAAAAAACAGTGGTCCCTGTTCAGCTCTCCTCGTGCGAGGCTCCACACGCAAGCGGGGAGCACGACGACGAGGGGGGGGAAAGGGGGCCTGCTGGTCGTGCGGCAAAGAGGGCCACATAGCCAGGGAATGCGGGGGCAACCCTCCCCGCGCACAGCGACGACATGATAGCGTACGACTAGAACAGGAGGTAGCAAAACAAATGGTTAACAAAAGTAAGGGGATAGATAGATAAAAAAGGTGGTGAAGCCCCCCTTCACAGATGCGGACACCCCTCAAGCTAAGCACACTCTTTGGAAACAAAAGGAGAGGGGGGGGCGCCCATACAGCTTACTGCTCCCTTCACACCAAAAACAAAGGGCAGGAAAGAGTACCACAAGAGAGACAGAGATAGTTGATAGTGTTATGATATATTAGTGAAAAATTATGGGTCTTTTATTAAACACTAAAATTTATATTAGGAAATGCCTAGTGAAAGGTTATTTTCCCTAAATTGTAATTGAGGTAATAGTGAGCACAGAAAATGGCTCTTATTTTAAATAAAACCGCCTTCTTAGAGCGGATAGGAATTCAGCCAGAGCTTTAACTATTGGGTTTTAGAAATATGAGAGTGATTTGCGATTTAGACTTAAGTATTAAGAATCATCCAAATTATTAATGATATCAAACATGAAAACAATGCAGAAATGGCATTTATCCAAATTATTAGGTAAATTTAGATAAAATAATTAATTTAGGATAGGCATGATTTCCCTAGGACGGAAGAGGCATGAAATGTTTTTCGGTGCACAGAAAGACATTCCTTGTTTTGCCCATCAACAGGTGAAATTTGCTTTAGCGTGGTTCATATTAATAACTATTAGAATATTAATTGCATTAGCATCAAACAGTTGATGTCAACCAAACAACATTAACCTATTTCTTTTAAGAATGATTAGGCTGATAGCACAGCAAAAAGGTGGTTAGCTGCCAAGAAGCCCCAGACTGGGGATGGCTCTTAACCAGTGATGAAAAAATTGCAGACCACTGAATGTAAATGAATGGTTTTGTTTGTCTTTTTGTGTTTCTAATTGGCCGACCATCAAGATATAATCAATCAGATATCAAGGTGGAAAATGATTTAGAAATTTGAAATCAAATTTTGATGAAAATTATGGAAAATTGTTTAGTCAAATGAAATTTTAATGGTAAAAGCAGCAGTACTCCAAACGTGAAATTTGAAGTGGAGAAACGAATCTGCTATGCAAAATTTAGGAGCACTGAAAAGACAGTGCTTGATACCAAATTCCAAAGTACTATTGATTTATTGTGATAATGGCATCCAAATTGTGTTAACAGAATAATTGATTGAATTGACAAAAGTTTCCATATTTCGTTCCGAAAAAAAAAAAAAATGGAAATCTAATTTAGTGGAATGTACCAAACGCCATTATTAACTACACGATTGGAACTGGAGGATGAGGCTAAACATATGTCTGCATAAAAGAAAAAACTTTAAAGAAACGCATTCATTTTGGGTTGGCAGAGGGAGATTGCATTTCTCAACAGGAAACATGATGAGCAACCCGGGATGAGAGTGCAAATGTTCCTGACCAAACCAGCAGACATGAAAATAGCGGATCCATTTTGTGCTCTGTAAGAAGGTTCTCTCAGTTGAAACGTATGAGACAGGTAAGATAAATTTTTGACGTAATCAGACAAAATGGCAAGCACTCCAATATTGATTGGAAAGATTATTGCTCGGGGAGCAATGCTGTAAGCCATAAGGAACTTTTTATATTGGTTTTATTGTCTCCATATAAAAAAGCGTTTCAATTGAGACTACACCTTCTTACAGATTTTTAAAGTAAACAATTAGAGAGAAAAGAGAAACTACAATGAATAGAAATGTAACTAGAATTTAATTTTATGCCTGACTATTGAAAAATATTGATTAAGGAAGTTTTATAGGAGATGATTGGCAAACTCCGAAGACAATGGAATGTTACATTTGATAATAAGACTACTAGTTTGGGATATTTTGAATTAAAAAACACTGAGGTTAATATGCAACGCAATACACATTGTTAAATGAATTGGGACTTGATTAGTATGCATTTTAAAAGTAATGGGCTTTAATTGCTCTAAAGCAGGGGTCTCGAACTCAAATTACCTGGGGGCCGCTAGAGGCCGAGTCTGGGTGAGACTGGGCCGCATCAGGATTTCCACAAGAAAAGCACTGATAAAACATTCCAACGTTATCAAATATCTTTATTTTTTAACAAAAAATAATGAATTAAATAAATTAACTTAAAGATGAATAAAAAATAAATCAATCAGTAATACAAAACCAAATAATACTAATGAGCATACAGTAGATATACACTGGCTGGCTAAGTAGAGAAAATGAATTATTTTTATTCCGTTTCAAATGTCTGTATTAACAGCTCTTTAACCTTTAACTTTCTGAACTTGAATGGAACATTGAACATGAAATATTCTGAACACGGCTTCTCTTGCCTACTCCTTGCTGCTAGAGACCTGGCAGCGCTTCTTCTCACATAGTCACATTTGGCTTGAGGGAGGAAGCAGTGGAGACCCTCAGTAGAGCTTGAAGATGCTCATCAGTAAGTCTGGACCTGTACTTGGACTTATTGAAGTTCAAGGTGGAGAAGAGCTTCTCACACAAGTATGTGCTCCCAAAAAGGCACATGGTCCGCTTGAACCTTCGGGAAAGTTCAGGGAAGCTGGGGGTCAACTCTCTCAAAAATTGCCCAAGCTTGTCTGCTTCTCCACTCACCTCCCTGAACTTGGCTTTGAGTGCAGAGTTGCACTGCAGGTCAATGAGCTCCATTTGAAGCTCAGGAGGGGCATCTTGCACATCAAAGGAGAAGGGGTCCGCAAAAATTTGAAATGTGGCTTTGTGTGTCTTGAAGTCTGCAAATCTGTGATCAAATTCCTCCTGTAGCTTCGAAATGGCCTCAACATACTTCTCACCACTGAATGGTGTGCCTGCATCCACGAGAGCCTTGCATGCTGGGAAATGGCAAAGGTTTGTCTGAGAGAGCTGGGCTTTCCATAACACAAGTTTAGTGCAGAATGCTCTCACGTTGTCATAGGCAGCACTGACAAGTTGCCCCTGGCCTTGTAGCTTCTTGTTCAGTACATTAAGCTCATGTGTGATATCAACAAGAAAAGCCAAGTCCATGAGCCATTTGGGATCACTTAGCACAGGATCAATCAACTCACAAACGGCGTAGCTAGCTTTGACTGCTGCATTACTGTCTTTGGTAGCCTTCTTGAAGAGATCCTGTTGCCTCAGAAGACGTGTTTTAAGACTGGCAACCTGGTTGGCTCTCTCATCTCCCTGGTATTTTTCGTACTCCTCAGCATGTCTCGTAGTACAATTACGTTTCAAATTGTATTCCTTGTGCACCGCAACTTTTTCAGTGTAAATGAGACACGTCGGGGTGCCCCTGTGTTCAACAAAGAAATATTGCACTCCCCACTTTTCTTGAAACTGTCTGTGCTCATCACAGACCTTTCTCTTCACGGCAGGCTTTGAAAGAGACATCTCTGGGGCTCTGTAATATGTTTTTCCACTTGGAATGAGTCTCGGGTTGATCTTTCACATTCAGTCGCGCGGGTTTGTGGCGCATGTGCACTTTCGCTCTCCGTTTCAATCGCGGAGATGGCTACAGACACTGACACAGGCTGGATCACGGATCATAGCGCCTCATTCAGTTCTATGCTGAGAGCAGCGGAGGAGTGTGCGCGCCGAGCGGAGTGATCGGCCTCACGGCTTCTCCTCCGCCCAGCTGATTGGAGGAATGAATGAGTGAGTGAGCGAGGCACTGGACAGCCCGGCCGATGTCCCGCCCTCCAGAGCCGTATACCTCACCGTGATTGGTTCATTCAGCTCCGAACCAAAATTCCCTCTAATTTTTTGTTGGTCTGAGCAGAAAGACAACCTCCCTGAGCGCACTGAGTACCAGTGTGAGCGACATCATCGGTACTCGGATGATTCGCCTAAAGACGTTTCGCCGACGGACGTTTGACAGACGGGCAGGTCGCCGAATGGACGTTCCACCGAACGTTCATTCGGCCGAACGGAGGTTTCACCGAAACGGGATTCGAACGCTCGCCCCGCCGGATCGTGTGTGTACAAGTTTTTCAACCTCGGCCCGCGGGCCATATACGGCCCGTTAGGATTTTTAATCCGGCCCGCCGCCGGTGTTGTCCAAATTATAGTAAAAATCAATGTTCGTCTACCATCAATGGCAGTCCGGGAGTAAGCACCCTTGGGCAGGCAGATGTAGCAGAACCGAGCCGTAAAATGACAGCAATCGGGTCAAATCCATCCTAAAACAGCATTTAATGATTAAATACAAATACTGGATGATATCGCGATGGAGGCAAAAAAACGTCTATAGACGTCCATTCGCCAAACGGCTCAAAATGCTCTCAAATTCGGTCAAATCCAGCTGAAAACAGCGTTTAATGATTAAATACAAATACTAGTATTTGTATTTAATCATTAAACTAACAAATACTAGTACGACCTGTCCGTCTGTCAAACGTCCGTCGGCGAAACGTCTTTAGGCGAATCATCCGGTCACGACATCATCATTGCTCGCTATCGGCACACCAGTATCACACCTGCCACAAGCAGGTGCATGTCAATGTTCCCTCTAATTTTTCATGTAAAACATGCTGTAAAACAAGAAAAACATGAGTGGACAGAGCTACTGCCACTGGCTGCCACTTAAACGGCGCCATCATGGGGAAAGGGGTAAAAAAAAAAAATTAAAAAAAATTAAAAAAAAAATTAAAAAAAAAAAAAAATATATCAATCTTTCATATTAAGACGGGGGCCGCAAATTATCGTCCCGAGGGCCGCAGTTGGCCCGCGGGCCGCAAGTTTGAGACCCCTGCTCTAAAGGATACAATTATGCTAAAAATATTGACCCTGACAAACAAGGGGTGGTTACATTTTACTGGGTTCAATTCTATTTAGAATTATAAATGTGTGCATTTTGTTTCTGAATATTAATTGATGTGAATCTAAACTGTTACAGAGAACGGGAAAGCTGTTTTCCTGGGGAGAAAGCAGCCTGGTTTGCTTTTTGTATTTTTCCTATTTTTAGTATGATTAGTTAATTTGTGTAATTGTAGGGAAGAGGAAAAAACAAATATGGGTTTTGATCTTAACAAGGGAACAGTGTTCAAAATAGAATATCAGCTAGCATGTTTAATTTTGACTGATAAGGTATTTAAATTTTCACAAACATAATGATGAATGTTAAGCACGTGTTAAAGACAACGACAGAACACAGCAGCATACACAACAACAAAACGGAGCCGATCTCAAGAACAGTCAGCAGACGAACTGTACAAAGCTAAAGGCCTACCGTGCCTACCAAAAATGTATTCCATAATTGATCCATAAATGTCTCAACAGGGGGGAGATATGGTGAACAGGTATAAATACCTATTTTAAAATTTTGTAGGAACTGTTTAATTTGTTATTTTATTGATCTGTAAAGAACATGGGATCTCCAGAATCATCTGGAGTGACAATGGAGCTCATTTTTCAAACAGCATAGTGCAAAACATGGCAAAACAACTGGTAGAACTAGCTTGAGATTAACAACTTTTTGATATAGTTATTGGAAGACCATTCCAACTTCCTTTATGGGAAGATGACCCATGACGAGAGACTAAGGAAGGAGAGAAACTTATCCAAAGAACATGTAAGCGGCCGTGATCTTTTTGTCTATCTTGCAGGAGGTGGTGTAGCCAGGTGACTGGATCCTGATCCGAGTCATAAAAATGAAGTCCTGGTTCTCTCCACGATGGGAAGACCCATTCGTGGCCCAACTCACCAACCTCCACAGCAGCAAAGATCGCTGAAAAGTCAAAGTCGATTCATCAGGTCAAGGTCGTTCGAGACAGGTGACTCTGAGTGGACTAAGTCGGACGGTGTCAAAACCCTTGTCCGTGAAGAAACTCATCTGACGTCTACTCACCAGCCACGAGCACCCCTCACTTAACCCTGACCTCCCATAGACTTTGCACCTCTATACAGAAGCCACAGTGAAAGCTGTTGTCACCCACATCACAGTGACTGGACTGTCAGTGACAGCCTGGGCGTATCTGAACGCCCCGCCCACAGAGACTCGAGTTGGAAAACAAGTGCAGGAAACGTCCTGCCTCATCACGGGAAAGGCAGAGCCAAGCGGTCCGCTCTCGGACGGGGACCCAATCTACATCAACAACATCGGGGTTCCCTGCGGCGTACCAGATGAGTATAAACTCGCTGACCAAATTGCACGACTCCAAAACAGGACGGAAGAAGGGTTTGCAGCCATCCATGAACAGTTGTCGGTGACCTCCTTGATGGCCTTCCAGAACAGAATTGCTGTTGACATGCTCCTGGCAGAGGAAGGTGGCGTGTGCTCCATCTTTGGCGACCAATGCTGCACGTTCATCCCTAACAACACAGCAGCTGACGGGAGTTTAACCAAGGCCCTGGAGGGTCTTCGATCCCTCAACAGCAAGATGAAAGAACATTCTGGAATCGACACCTCAATGTGGGGCGAATTTGGTAGCATGTTTGGCAGATACAAACAGTTGGTTGTATCAGTTTTAATGTCAATCGCTGTTTATGCTGCCATTCTCACAACTTGTGGCTGTTGTTGTATTCCCTGTATTCGTACGTTATGTCAAAGATTAATAACAAATGCCATAGAACCAGTCAAATCAGAAATGTATGCCTTATTGACATCTGGAGGCAAACCACGGGATGACGACGACGCCGACGCATCTGGGGATGAGGAGGAAATGCAGTTCATGGGACTGCCTGACATGTTCCCAGATGCTAAAGACTATGGCATTAACTTTTGAGTGTAATGTTTTTTCTGTTATTTTTGTGATCCTGTAATGTGAAAATCTGAAAAGAAGAGGTTATGGGTGATGATATTTTATAGCAGAATCCGGATAAACAGGAGGGTTATGTTGGAATTATTTTATATAAGTTATCCTGATTCTGGTATGACTGTCGAAATGTTAGTTAATAGAATGAGAGTGTCTTGGGCCCTGGAAAGTTTCACCTTATTCAACAAAGAGGAACTACCCAGGGGGGCCGACGCCTGTTTGAACTATTGTGTGAAGATTGCAGGATATCGGGGAAGATACTGTAAAGATGTTATCTTGAAGGGGCATATGGTCATGATCAAAGAACCTTTTGTAACTGGGAGAGATCTATCTCTCCTTTGATCAGCTTGAAACTTCCTGTAACTTGGACACTCCCAAAACACAATAAGAGACTTGGCGAGGGCAGATTTTCTTCAGAGTGTGTCGACGGGCTGAGACGCGACCAGTCCTGAGAACCTCTCATTTTTTAAATAAAATAACCTCAATTCTTTGTGTTCCTACTTTTTTCAGATTGGTGATACAAATGTCTGGTGTTTAAACCTAACACAATGTCTTCCAGTTAGGGCAGAGAGCAGCCGACAATCCTCTGGGCAGTGTTAATCACTTTCTGCACGGCCTTTTTGTCTGCCGCCGTGCTTCCAGCGTACCACACTGTGATGCCGTACGCCAGGATGCTCTCTACAGTGGTTTTATAGAAGGTTATCAGAAGTTTGGTGGCCAAGTTGTTCTTCCTAAGTACCCTGAGGAAATGGAGTCGTTTCTGAGCCTTCTTCACCACTGCCGTGATGTTTGTAGACCATGAGAGCTTATCCGTGACGTGGACCCCCAGGAATTTAAAGGACTGGACCCTGTCTACACATACTCCATTAATGAGGAGTGGGGCCAGATCTGTGCCGTGTCTGCGAAAGTCCAGGATTATTTCTTTAGTTTTCGTGGTGTTCAGTGTGAGATTGTTCACCGAGCACCACGAAGACAAATTGTTGACCTCATCTCTGTAAGCCGACTCATCCTCTCCTGAGATGAGTCCGACCACAGTGGTGTCGTCAGCAAATTTTATGATGGCGTTAGACTGGTGGGTGGGTGTACAGTAGAATTCACCGCGAGACCTCCAAGTTCAAAAGGACTGGACGTCTGTGGTCATCGATGAGAGCCATTGCGTTAAGTAGGCATACTCTAAATCTAACTCCAAAATATTCCAACAAATTGATTGACTGTGAATGTTAGTCATTAAAAAGTTATATATATATATATATAATATTTTGTCCATCAACACTTATTATTCCAAATGATCTGTTAGCTTCCTTTCATTGCTTTCCCCCCTGGTTGCACTGCTTCCAGATGCGTTTTCATATTGAAGCATTTAACCAATCACATTTCAGCCATTATTTGTTGCCAGATCAGATCTGCCTCAAAGCCTTCAAAATCAGTTCTGCGGGGTCTGCTGCATTAAACAAGACTGTTGCTTTTAACTAATCAAATTTCGAATTGGCAACCCCACAATGATTTTTCAAAGGCGTTGGCATTTTGCTGGCTGGGACATGTCTGTTATGATCACGCTGCGTCGCTGGGTCGTCGCAGCGCGATCGGGGGTATCAGTTACGGTCGCGCCGCGTCGTGTGACGCGATCGTGGAAGGAGGTCGACCCAAATGCAGGAGGCAGGAGAGGACGAGGCATTAGCGTGATAACGAGTCCTTTAATGCATCAACCAAAACGTGCAAACAAGCGTGGCCGCATGCGGCGCGCATACGGACAGAGGCAAACAGAAAGGCAGCAGCATAACGACCGCTAGCTACCGCTAGCAACCGCCAACAACAGTCAATGGTAGAGTGATGATCCGGCGACGTGTGATGACGCGTTGCCTACTTAAATACAGGAACCGAAAATAATCATTGAATTGGCTACAGCCGGTACGTGTCGACGGCAACCCAGGAGGGCCAAAAGGGCACTCCTGACAGTACCTCCCCCCTAAGGGATGGATTCCAGACGCCCCAAAGCCAAATGTCCATGAAAAACGGAAAAGCAGCCAGGGAGGGCGGGCGAGAACTGTACACTTGGTCCGGGGGGCGTCCGCGCCAGCCCGTGAAGCAACGAGAGGTTGGCCGGTCCGGCGGGCGTCCGCGCCAGCCCGTGAAGCAACGGGAGAGTGGCCGGTTCGGCGGGCGTCCGCGCCGGCCAGAGACGAGGCGAAGACGTGGTCGGTCCGGCGGGCGTCCGCGCCGGCCGATGACGAGGCGTGGGCATGGTCGGTCCGGCGGGCGTCCGCGCCGGCCGATGACGAGGCGTGGGCATGGTCGGTCCGGCGGGCGTCCGCGCCGGCCGATGACGAGGCGTGGGCATGGTCGGTCCGGCGGGCGTCCGCGCCGGCCGATGACGAGGCGTGGGCATGGTCGGTCCGGCGGGCGTCCGCGCCGGCCGATGACGAGGCGTGGGCATGGTCGGTCCGGCGGGCGTCCGCGCCGGCCGATGACAAGGCGTGGGCAGGGTCGGTCCGGCGGGCGTCCGCGCCGGCCGATGACGAGGCGTGGGCAGGGTCGGTCCGGCGGGCGTCCGTGCCGGCCGGTGACGAGACGTAGGAGAGGCCTCTCCAGCAGACCTCGGCGCTTGGAGAGGAGTGGGAGTCGCCGGTCCTGCGGGCCTCCCTGCTGGTGCTTTGGGTGCTGGCCAAGCCCCCTGCCCTTAACAGACAACGGAACTTTAGCATGGTCGTCGGGTGCCTTACCCTGGCTGTTCGGGGGGTCGCCTGCCCCCTCGGTCGGGAGGGCAGGAGGGTCATTCTCGCCGTCGCCGGGCCCCTTGGTCGGGAGGGCAGGAGGGTCATTCTCGCCGTCGCCGGGCCCCTCGGTCGGGAGGGCAGGAGGGTCCCTCTCGCCGTCGCCGGGCCCCTCGCGCAGGAGGGCAGGAGGGTCCCTCTCGCCGTCGCCGGGCCCCTCGCGCAGGGGCGCCGGAGAGTCCCTCTCTCCCTCGCCGGCCCCCTCGTCCAGGGGCGCCGGAGAGTCCCTCTCTCCCTCGCCGGCCCCCTCGTCCAGGGGCGCCGGAGAGTCCCTCTCTCCCTCGCCGGCCCCCTCGTCCAGGGGCGCCGGAGAGTCCCTCTCTCCCTCGCCGGCCCCCTCGTCCAGGGGCGCCGGAGAGTCCCTCTCTCCCTCGCCGGCCCCCTCGTCCAGGGGCGCCGGAGAGTCCCTCTCTCCCTCGCCGGCCCCCTCGTCCAGGGGCGCCGGAGAGTCCCTCTCTCCCTCGCCGGCCCCCTCGTCCAGGGGCGCCGGAGAGTCCCTCTCTCCCTCGCCGGCCCCCTCGTCCAGGGGCGCCGGAGAGTCCCTCTCTCCCTCGCCGGCCCCCTCGTCCAGGGGCGCCGGAGAGTCCCTCTCTCCCTCGCCGGCCCCCTCGTCCAGGGGCGCCGGAGAGTCCCTCTCTCCCTCGCCGGCCCCCTCGTCCAGGGGCGCCGGAGAGTCCCTCTCTCCCTCGCCGGCCCCCTCGTCCAGGGGCGCCGGAGAGTCCCTCTCTCCCTCGCCGGCCCCCTCGTCCAGGGGCGCCGGAGAGTCCCTCTCTCCCTCGCCGGCCCCCTCGTCCAGGGGCGCCGGAGAGTCCCTCTCTCCTTCGCCGAACCCCTCGTCCAGGGGCCCCGGCGCGTCGCCGCCACTTCCGGGCGGGAGAGAGCTGGGCAGGAGAGAGCGGGGCGGGAGAGAGCGGGGCGGGAGAGAGCGGGGCGGGAGAGAGCGGGGCGGGAGAGAGCGGGGCGGGAGAGAGCGGGGCGGGAGAGAGCGGGGCGGGAGAGAGCGGGGCGGGAGAGGGCGGGGCGGGAGAGGGCTGGGCTCGAGGAAATCAGCCGGGGTGAGGCGGAAACCGGGCCGGCCGAAACCGGCAAGGATGTAATTTACCAGTCTGGGACTTGGCCAAACAGAGCTCGGCAGAACGGAGCTCGGCAGGCCCGCCGGGACCGGAAGCCTGGTTCGTGGCTTCGGCACGGGTGCGACTGGCGGCCCCGGTGGCAATGGGGGTATTGTGCGTGGCTTGGGCACGGGAATCTGCGGAGCTGGGAGCGGCGTGGTCGGCCGCGGAGCTGGGAGCGGCGTGGTCGGCCGCGGAGCTGGGAGCGGCGTGGTCGGCCGCGGAGCTGGGAGCGGCGTGGTCGGCCGCGGAGCTGGGAGCGGCGTGGTCGGCCGCGGAGCTGGGAGCGGCGTGGTCGGCCGCGGAGCTGGGAGCGGCGTGGTCGGCCGCGGAGCTGGGAGCGGCGTGGTCGGCCGCGGACCTGGGAGCGGCGTGGTCGGCCGCGGAGCTGGGAGCGGCGTGGTCGGCCGCGGAGCTGGGAGCGGCGTGGTCGGCCGCGGAGCTGGGAGCGGCGTGGTCGGCCGCGGAGCTGGGAGCGGCGTGGTCGGCCGCGGACCTGGGAGCGGCGTGGTCGGCCGCGGAGCTGGGAGCGGCGTGGTCGGCCGCGGAGCTGGGAGCGGCGTGGTCGGCCGCGGAGCTGGGGGCGGCGTGGTCGGCCGCGGAGCTGGGGGCGGCGTGGTCGGCCGCGGAGCTGGGGGCGGCGTGGTCGGCCGCGGAGCTGGGGGCGGCGTGGTCGGCCGCGGAGCTGGGGGCTACAGCCGGTACGTGTCGACGGCAACCCAGGAGGGCCAAAAGGGCACTCCTGACAATGTCATTGCTTTCAGCAACTATGATTGGCTAGTAGGCGGGCCAAAGCAGCCAGAAATCGTAAACTGCACCCACAATGGCCGACAGAAGCAAAAACAAATGGATTCTGTTGCAGATTTCTCTCACAAAGCTATTTTCCAGACGGACTTTTCCAGAAAAAAATGGACATCATTAAGAAAGGGCGGTCAACTCCAAAGCTAGCAAGCCTGTTACAGCCGGGAAAATGATGTGTGCGGGACTTTCAGTGCGCTAACTTAGCTCCACAAGCAAATAGTATATTGTTGTTTTGATTTAAAGCCATTTTCAAAACGGACTATGTCGGAAATATGACAGGACAGGCTCGACTTTCATCATTTGCTTCGATGGCGATAGGAAAGAAGGAAGAAAGAAAGGAGGATGGCTATTGTGTACAGTTAAAAAGGATTTTGGTGAGTAAAATATGGCTATATTCCTAAATAATATGTAAGTTGTTCTCATATCTGAAAAGCTCCAGTGTTTGTATATAAGCTCCAGTGTTTGTATTTAATCACTAAATGCTGCTAGGCTGTGGATTTTATCCCAGTTTATTTTTGCCAGTTCACCATTGACGTCCATTGCTGTCTTTTCCCGAGGAAATCACCCCCCTGGCCTGGTTGTAATGTCTCAAAAGCTCCAGTATTTGTATTCAGTCGATAAATGCTGCTAGGAAGTGGATTTGACCTAATTTTAGTGCATTTTTTGTCATTTCACGTATGGACGTATTGACGTTCATCGCTGTCTTTTTACCGAGGAAATGATACTCCGGGCCCGGTTCTGTATGTATGTATATAATGAAGGAATAATAGTTTAAACCTTAAGGTATTTCATTACATATTGCTACATTCTGTGTGTGAGATTGTAAAGTGCTGAGCGTATGAACAAGGCAGAATGTTGAGTGGAATGCGAAGGTCAGAGCACAGGATGTGGGGGTAGGACTCAATAGATTGCAGATGTGTGGGGGGTTGCAAGATTGAACTGTTTGCAGGTACCAGTGGCTGGAGTGGAGAAATACAAACGGGGTGGAACCGCCGGAGAATCTTCAAGAAAGAAAGACCAATGAGCAAGCTAGGGTTAACTGCATTTTACACATAACCAATCGTATAGTGCCAGGATGCCTTTGTGTTGTGTCATTTGCATATTGTGTAGTATAACTAAGTTCCCGGGCAACCCAGAGAAAGAACGACGACGACTGGTGGCAACATGTGTCTGCTTGGACAGACTGAGAGGGCCCATAATCACAGACTTATGTCTTAGATTTGTATGTTAGAAATAAATCCACTCGTGTGTGAAAATGTCGGCTTCCTGGTACCTTTCTATTGCAGAACGAGCGCGCAAATTGTTGGATGAGTGGCAGTCGGGTAAGGTCATGTTAGAATAATGATTCAAACCTTTTAAATCATTATTAGTAATATTTAATTAAAAAAGGAAAAACATCTCTCAACATTTCTGGTTACACTTGCAAGGAAAATGCGCTGTGACGTCGTCTTAGCCCCCAGTGCATTCTAAATTCTAGTAACTGAATCATTGTATTTAATCGCGACATTCGAAAAACATGTTCATGTAATCAGTACAATAACACCTTCTGGTTTAGAAAAACAACAGTCTCAAAATGAAATGGTGTGACATCTCCCCAAAACAATGGTACATAATATTTTCATTATAAGGAAAACAAAGCATTCAAGCAGGATTATAATGTCAACAAAGCAGTATTATAATGTCAACAAAGCCGTATTTTCAAATCTGCTGGTGAAGCCCCGACATAACAGTCTCATTTGGTCCTGCTGGGAAAAAGTGTCCGTCTCTTTTCCCTTGCCCTTGAGAAGAGGACTGCGCAGGAAGAAGTCCATCCCATGACTTGATTTATAGCTTTACTACTTATTGAAAAATGCTTACAACACATATAGAATATTACCTAATTATTCTAACATTCCCTCCTTTTACTATATGTTTGTTATTCATTTTATGACAAATTCAAAATAACAGGGATATCACCGTTGGCTGTTTTAATTTTACCCGCTTAGGCTCTACTCGTTCGGCAGGTCTGAAAAACAGAAAACAAGATCATTTTCGTCCAATCCATCCTCGTAATTACCATGCTCCTGGAATTCACTGTTAGTGTCAGCACGTCTCAGTAGGGGATATAATTCATGCAATTTGGAATTTGTAGGGGCAATCGCAGTGGTTATAAGTCGGCTTATCAAAGATCTTAAGCAGGGAATAATACAACACCCACACAATGTCAAAATCGTAGCAAAAAGGGCTACGGAAACTGCAACGGATTGAGCCAAATTCCGATATTCTCCAAACATATCCCGCCACCAGCGCTGCCAGACGGATTCACTGACTCCAGAATGCCTCTTCATATTGCGGTTGAGGGTCTGCAGGCCATCAATGGCGTCGGTGAGGGACCCCTCGGGTGACGTGTTGTTCGGTATGTAAGTGCAACACTCATCTCCGAACATTGCACACACGCCCCCTTTCTCCGCGAGCAGCATATCAACTGCTATGCGATTCTGGAACGTCATTAGGCTGGTGGCTGCTAGTTGTTCCTTTATCGCCACAAATCCCTGTTCAGTATAATTTCCAAGTTTTTGGACATTGTAATGCAGGTAATTTATCCGATCAACATTTTTGTTTGGAGTAATTAAAAGAAAAATAGACTCCCAACCTGCTGCGATCTGATTAACCAACTTATACTCATCAGGGACTCCCCGGGGGACGCCAATCGCATCAATGTAGGTCGGATCCTCCTCTCTCCATGCCGATCGACGCCGTCGCGAGGGGCCCGCCATCATACCAGATTTCTGTGCAGCCAATTGTATCTCCTCTACTGTAGATGGAAAAACAGACACTGGTAATAGCAGTGAGACCAAGGCACAAAGTCCTGCGGCATTTTTGCAGGAGTCGTATAATTTGTTTTGGCCGCACCACCACCATAGGTCAGAACGTGGTATCAGGGGTGCAGTCTGTTTTAGGACGTGGGCACACCACGTCACATTTATCGCTCCCAGTGCCGGACCGTGCCCTGTGAGGACTAAACAGGTAAAATGATTAAACGCGACATGTGTTGAAAAGTTAGGCTTGTCCTTCGCTGTCGTTGTAACTGGGTAGACATTATTCCATTTCATACATTTTGGGCTTACATCTTCTTTTGTCATTATCTCATTTACACAATCAGGGGTAATTTGCGCGGGCACTACTCGTAAGAGGGGGCGTGGCCCCATACATGTTATACAGGTTTGATTGATAGCCTTAGCTGCATTTTCCATCAACAACAACCAATTATTGCCCGTTTGGGAAATCCCTGTTGCAGAAATGAATTCATCATCTGTGGTTTTTTCAGATTTCAATTTTACTACGGCCTTTTCAGTTGTTTCCTTCTCTGACGCCCTAAACACGGCCTCCATAGGCATGGTAATTACTGTTGAGACACAAATGTAAAATTTGTAATAAGGGTTTTCCCCCCTTGACCATGGGCTTAGGAAAAACGTCAGACAAGGATCTCTTCCACAAGTCAATTTGTCAGTCTGAATACTGATTTGTATTCCCCCCATCGTCTGGGTTAATTTTATCAGGGGCCTGATGGCTTTTGCGCACGCGTCCGACATCCAAGCTCGCCAATCTTGACCAGTTTCTGCAACAAGGTTGCCCCAACCCCTCCTCAGGGCTGTCATGTACCACACATATCCTTTACCATAGGTTGATCCCTTGTATGGCGACCGGGATGTCCATGAGTCTAAAAATATTTTCTTCCATGAAAGGAAGATATCCGTAGTTCTATTGTATGGAAGGCAAAACAGTGTTCGTGTGCTTAATCGTCTGGGGGTGTCATCTCGAATGCATGTTTGGAAATTTGAGTCAGTAGGTAATGTTATGTCCCATGTTATTGTTGCTCGTTTTACCCTCCCGTAAGAAGGTGTATCTTTAATTGAAACGCCTCCGCCTTTCTCTCCAACTGGAGAAAGTAGCCCTATTATGGAGAGGAATAGAGTCACAATCATTAATGCCTTTGCCCCAAGGGCAACAATTGTTTTTACCATGACTTTTTATCTTTGTTTATGGGGTTCCTCTTGGACCGTTTCAATTGAGATAACCTTCTTACTGTGTGAAAGGTGAATCCAGGTTCCCCTCTCAGCTATCTTGATGGCTGTTGGTGTGGTCAGCAACACTTGGTATGGCCCCTCCCACTTTGCGTCACTCCAATGTTTCTTTTTTATACTGCGTATCAGCACCCAGTCTCCAGGAACCACCTTCGCTCCGTCCGTTTCCTGTTGAGAAGAACCATCTCCCTCTGGTAACTTAAGTTCGGTGCGTTTTTCTAAAGATTTTCTCATGTAGTCAGCTAAATTTGCCTCGTCATCCAATTCCCATTGTGTAGTGAATAATGGCAATTTGTATGGTCTACCAAACAGGACTTCATATGGGGTTAACCCACTTGAGCTCGTGATGTTAATATGTAACTTCACCAAATCAATACATTTTGTCCATGGTCTCTTTGTTTCTTCCATACATTTTCTTAGTCTATTTTTTATAGTTCCATTCATCCTTTCGACAAGGCCCGCCGATTGTGGGTGGTAGGCGCAATGATTTCGCAACGAGATATGGAACCTACTGCCAATTCCATCAATTATTTTGTTAACAAAATGGGTGCCATTATCACTACAAATGGTTTCTGGGATTCCATATCGTGGAATGATATCTTTACATAATGCTTTGGCTACCGTTAACGCATCTATGTGTTTTGTTGGGAAAATTTCAACCCATTTTGAAAAGGCATCAATAATCACTAAGCAGTATCTTTTCCCCTCACTTTTACTTAATTCAATAAAATCCATATGTATCCTTTGAAATGGATATGTAGCATTTGGAAATTGCCCACGTCGTGGCCGTTGTCAAAGCTGGGTTGCCTCGACAATCATCTTCATACAGAGGAAGCAGCAAACACGTGGTAGTTTTTAGCTCCCGGCCGAATGGAGGTTATCTGGACGGGAGGCCCCATCTCGATGGCTCTCAAAATGGTCGCCGCTCGGTCCGCTTCCTTTGTTCTTGGCTAGCCCCCTTGGCTAGCCCCCACCCTTCCTAAGAAGGGGTCAGCGGACGGACAGAGCCAAGCTTCCACCTCGAGGTCTCCCATTCAGATACGCCGTCCAGTTGGTCGGTTATAGTATTTAATAGAAGTTTAGGCGGAGGCGGGACCAGAAAAAGGGGTGTGTATATACAAAGTGATGACAGGCCTTGACCTGTAGGTGTCAGTAAAAATTCTATTCTAGTGACTAAATTCTTAAGAGTGCAGAAGGGTGCATGATTAAATAAAAGAATACAGTTCATATTTCACATTTCCCCCCTGTTGTAACTTGAAAGAATTTTCATTAAACATATCAATTTGTATCCCTCCCCTCCAGGTTCTAGAATACAAATATCATTGACAGTTACTCAACAGGGTATGGAAAATAACAAAATCACATGTCAAAGCAGAGGCGAGAAATGATGTAATCAGTGGTAAAAATTCCTCTACGTCACTCTTAATGAGCGAACCCAATATTTAAATCAAGACAAACACATTTGCATAGAGGACTCGTCACAGTTCGAAAGAATGCGATAATCTCCAGTATGGTCTGTCATGCGGTGATACTGTGTCACTATAACCTACTAGCGTGTGCTGGATTGTGTTTTGAATCATAACTTTCATACAGGGGATTACACACATAAAAAATACAGAACAGTAGCAAAAACCGCAAGGTTGCAATTTTAAACAGAATTGAGAATCATGACCCGGTTATTAACCACGACCACAATGATACACCTACGGCTGAATGATCCTGGGCCATGGTGTTGACTAGGGCCTTTATTTCAGCTACGGCACGAGTAATGTACTGGTTTCATCTGGGATGAAGGTGCAGCAGTGTTCTCCCATCATGGCACACACATCTCCATCTTTGGCTGTTATCAGATCCAGGACTATTGGTCCTGCAACTTCCCTAAAGGCTTTTAAATCATCTGCTATACCCTGTAGGGCCTTGACAGTTTGGTTAATGAACAGTCATGTAACAGCTCAATGTCTTTACACATGATTTTCTGGGGGGGGGTGGACCACAACCTTTGGTCAACAGGAACATCATCGCCCCAGATTGAATCACGTGGTTTGAATTGCACTGATTTTGCACTGATTTTGATATCTTACTGTTATGTTCACTCCCCTTAAAAGGAATGCATCTTAGACCATCTGCACGACTGCAGATTTAAATGTGACGCCTCGACCCAGTGAATTCAGGATGTCAGGATCTGTGGAAATGGGTATACGGCTACACACATAACAACTTTCATTCGCAACAATCAGTTTTTTCTGGAACACCATGAAATTATACCACACGTCTTCTTCATAGTAGTTCTCCAGATTGTTCTTTCATCTTGCTGTTGAGGGATCGAAGACCCTCCAGGGCCTTGGTTAAACTCCCGTCAGCTGCTGTGTTGTTCGGGATGAACGTGCAGCATTGGTCGCCAAAGATGGAGCACACGCCACCTTTCTCTGCCAGGAGCATGTCAACAGCAATTCTGTTCTGGAAGGCCATCAGCTCTGTTCATGGATGGCTGCAAACCCTTCCTCCGTCCTGTTCTGGAGTCGTGCAATTTGGTCAGCGAGTTTATACTCATCTGATATGCTGCGGGGAGCCCCGATGTTGATGTAGGTTGGGTCCCCATCCAAGAGCGGACCGCTTGGCTCTGCCTTTCCAGTGATGAGGCAGGACGTTTCCTGCACTTGTTTTCCAACTCGAGTCTCTGTGGGCGGGGCGTTCAGATACGCCCAGGTTGTCACTGACAGTGCAGTCACTGACAGTTCAGTCACTGTGATGTGGGTGGCAACAGCTTTCACTGTGGCTTCTGTATAGAGGTGCAAAGTCTATGGGAGGTCAGGGTTAAGTGAGGGGTGCTCGTGGCAGGTGAGTAGACGTCAGATGAGTTTCTTCACGGACAAGGGTTTTGACACCGTCCGACTTGGTCCACTCAGAGTCACCTGTCTCGAACGACCTTGAACCGACCTTGGTGAATCGACTTTGACTTTTCAGTGATCTTTGCTGCTGTGGAGGTTGGTGAGTTGGGCCACGAATGGGTCTTCCCATCGTGGAGAGAACCAGGACTTCCTTTTATGACTCGGATCAGGATCCAGTCACCTGGCTTCACCACCTCCTGCAAGATAGACAAAAAGATCACGGCAGCTTACATGTTCTTTGGATAAGTTTCTCTCCTTCCTTAGTCTCTCGTCATGGTTACTCTTCCCATAGAGGAAGTTAGAATGGTCTTCCATGAACTATCTCAAAAGGTGTTAATCCCGAGCTAGTTGGTACTATCTTCATATACGTTTTGGCCAGTGTTAGGCGTTCTGGCCATGGCTTATTTATCTCCCCCATGGTTTCTCAAGCCTTGGTTTTATCGTACCATTTGTTCGCTCTACTTAGGTGTTTTGCCATGTTTTGCACTATGCTGTTTGCAAAATCAGCTCCATTGTTACTCCAGCTGATTCTGGAGATCCCATGTTCTTTACAGATCAATAAAATAACAAATTAAACAGTTCCTTCAAAAATTTTAAAAGTAGGTATTTCGATGTCCATCATATCTTTTCCTCCCTTTTGAGACATTTATGGCTCAATTTTGGAATAATTTTTGGTAGGCACGGTAGGCCTTTAGCTGTGTGCAGTTCGTCTGCTGACTGTTCTTGAGATCGGCTCAGTTTTGTTGTTGTGTATGCTGTGCAGTAAGTGTTTGCGCTGCTGCTTTAGCTGCTGTGTTCTGTCGTTGTCTTCAACACGTGCTTAAAATTTGCTTACGGCTATTTGGTTCGGCTTAATACCCCAATGAACAAAAATTGCAACAATCTTACTTATTCCATCACTATAGTTTGTGTAAATTTAAATGCCTTATCAGTCAAAATCAAATATGCTAGCTGGTATTCTATTATGATCACTGCTTCCTTGTTAAGATCAAGAACCATATTTGTTTTTCCCTTTCCTCTAATTACACAAATTAACTAATCATACTAAAAATAGGAAAAACACAAAAAGCAAACCAGGGTGCTTTCTCCCCAGGAAAACAGCTTTCCCGTTCTCTGTAACAGTTAAATTCACATCAATTAATATTCCAGAAACAAAATGCACACATTTATAATTCTAAATATAATTGAACCCACTAAATTGTAATCACCCCTTGTTTGTCAAGGTTAATATTTTAGCATAATTGTATCCTTTAAAGCAATTAAAACTCATTACTTATAAAATGCATACTAATCAAGTCCCAATTCATTTAACAATGTGTATTGCGTTGCATATTAACTCAGTTGTTTGAAATTCAAAATATCCCAATCTAGTAGTCTTTTTATCAAATGTAACATTCCATTGTCTTTGGAGTTTGTCAATCATTTCCTCTAAAACTTTCTTAATCAATATTTTTCAATAGTCAGGCATAAAATTAAATTCTAGTTACATTTCTATCCATTGTAGTTTCTCTTCTCTCTACTTGTTTACTTTAAAAATCTGTAAGAAGATCTAGTCTCAATTGTTTACTTTAACTATCTATAAGAAGGTTTAGTCTCAATTGAAACGCTTTCATTTTTTTTTTTTTTATGGAGACAATAAAACCAATATAAAAAGTTCCTCATGGCTTACAGCATCGCTCCCCGAGCAATAATCTTTCCAATCAATATTTGAGTGCTTGCCATTTCGTCTGATTACGTCAAAAATTTTATCTTACCTGTCTCCTATGAACGTTTCAACTGAGAGAACCTTCTTATAGTGCACAAAATGGATCCCGCTATTTTCATGTCTGCTCTTGGTCAGGAACGCGTGTGTTGAGCACCCAGGCTCCCGGGACCGCCGTTGGTCCAGTCTGTTTTCTGTTAGGAAGCACAGTCTCCTCCTGCTAACCCAAATTCAGTGTGTTCCTTTAAAGTTTTTTTTTTTTCTTTTATGCAGATAGCCAGATTAGCCTCATCCTCTAGTTCCAATCGTGAATAATGGCGTTTGGTATGGTCTACTTAATAGGATGTCCATATTTTGTTGTCCGGTTGACCTCGTTATGTAGGCGCAATGATTTCATAACGAAATATGGAACCTTTTTTTTCAATTCAGTCAATTATTCTGTTAACACAATTTGGATGCCATTATCACAATAAATCAATAGTACTTTGGAATTTCGTATCAAGCACTGTCTGTTTTTTGTTTTTCTCAGTGCTCCTAAATTTCGCATAGCAGATTTGTTTCTCCACTTCAAATTTCACATTTGGAGTACTGCTGCTTTTTCATTAAAAATTTCCTTGGACGAAATATTTTTCCATAATTTGGCGTTGCCATCCGTGAAACGGCTTATTGGCAAATTCTGAAATCGATTCCAATTTGCTAAATCATTTTCCACCTTGATACCTAACCGATTGATCATATCTCGGTGGTCGGCCAATCAAAAACACAAAAGGACAAACAACCATTCACGCTCACTCATTTTCAGACATCCGTGGTCTGCAAATTTTTTTTTATCACTGGTGAAGAGCGCCATCCCCAGTCCTGGGGCTTCTTGGCAGCTAACCACCTTTCGCTGTGTCATGGCAAGTCATTCTAAAAGGAAATAGGTCAATGTTGTTTGGTTGACATCAACTGTTTGATGCTAATGCAATTAATATTCTAATAGTCATTAATATGAACCACGCTAAAACATATTCCACCTGTTGATGGGCAAAACAATGAATTGCCACCCGTGCACTGGTGACAAGTCATGATGTTTATTGCATCTCAGCGAAATTATGCCTATCCTAAATTAATTATTTTATCTAAACTTGCCAGCTACATTTTACCTAATAATTTGGATCAATGCCATTTCTGCATTGTCTTCATGTTTGATATCATTAATAATTTGGATGATTCCTAATCCTTAAGTCTAAATCGCAAATCCCTCTCTATTTGCTAAGATAGCTAAATTGCACTTGTTGAATTGCTGTTCTGCTCCAAGCACTATGCTTATTTAATATAAGAGCCATTTTTTGTAGCTCACTCTTACCACAATTAAAATTTAGAGAAACTAACCTTCTACTTAGCAATTTCTTAATCATTTCCTAATGATAAATTTCAGTGTTTATTAGAGGACCCATAATTTGTCACTAATATGTTATATTGTCAATTTTCTGTCTTATTTTCTTTCTATTACTCTCTCTGCTCATGTCTTTTCATCACTGCTCCTCCTTGCTCATCGTGTGGAATGTGAGATGTAACCTGAGATTTCTTGCATTCCAGTCCCCCAATCCCCCCCCCTCGTGCTCCTAGCCCCTGCGAGTGGAACCTGGCACGAGGAGTGGGCTGAGCAAGGGGGGCACTGTGTCTGAACAGGCCTAATATATATATATCTTCCTGGGTTAGTAGAACGTGGGCTGGAGAAGAAAGGCAGTTTTAACTTCAGTTGGCTCGCCGCCATTTTTTCTCTTTGTCTGTGGGCTCGGCCATTTTTCCTCTCACATGTGGTCTGCTTTTCAACCCCCCCCACCATCCTGTTCCAATTCACCCTCTCTTAAATACTTATTTTTATCCGTCTAAATATTCTTTTTCGCCGATTAAACTCCTATTTTTCGCGGCAATCATACTTATATCGTTTATGAACGCGTCATAGCGTACTTATATATATATCTATTCATATGAAGGTTACTTGCATGCGTTTATAGTTTTATTCTATTTCTTTTTTTTTTTTTCTTTATATCGAGCTCTTTCATTATCTTGGCACTGTATGACAATATATTTCTTCTATATTTTTAACACAACCCTCGAAGTCCCTTCGCGGGGAGGCGCTACCTCCCATTTTGTCTGCTTTCCAGGCAGAGGCCGACACACAGCCTTTTATCGTGCTGTATACTATTAAAACATTATTCCGACACACAGAAAAATGTCTTTCCGACACACAGAAAGAAGAATCTCCGACACACAGAGAAGAGTATACGCAACTTTTCTTTTTGGGACTTGGTGGGTTAGATTCTACAAATTAATTTTAAAAAGTGCCTTACCGTTTTTTGGTGCCTCCTCTGTACGAAAGGATAATTCGTAATCTGTTCCCGGGCCAGCAGGCCAGATCGCCCTCTCTCAAGGCTGGAGTAGCCGACGTCAAGCCATCCATCCTTCTGTCGATCTGCCGTGGCCGGAAAGCAGAGAAGAATCTCGGGTTTCAGGCACCAAAATGTCAAAGCTGGGTTGCCTCGACAATCATCTTCATACAGAGGAAGCAGCAAACACGTGGTAGTTTTTAGCTCCCGGCCGAATGGAGGTTATCTGGACGGGAGGCCCCATCTCGATGGCTCTCAAAATGGTCGCCGCTCGGTCCGCTTCCTTTGTTCTTGGCTAGCCCCCTTGGCTAGCCCCCACCCTTCCTAAGAAGGGGTCAGCGGACGGACAGAGCCAAGCTTCCACCTCGAGGTCTCCCATTCAGATACGCCGTCCAGTTGGTCGGTTATAGTATTTAATAGAAGTTTAGGCGGAGGCGGGACCAGAAAAAGGGGTGTGTATATACAAAGTGATGACAGGCCTTGACCTGTAGGTGTCAGTAAAAATTCTATTCTAGTGACTAAATTCTTAAGAGTGCAGAAGGGTGCATGATTAAATAAAAGAATACAGTTCATATTTCACAGCTGTATCCCCCCTTGGGGGTTATGCCGAGCACAAGCCAAACATGCTCTGCAAAAATTTTTTGCATATAGATTAAATCCATACGTTTTGTAGTGCCGTTGCACTAAAGCAACCATTCCCGCCGTGGAAACATGCGTTTTGCCATGACTCAAAATGGCCGCCCATCTAAACAAATTTTTTGGTAAGATTGGTTGGCCTTCAATGCTCGCATAAACCCCATTTTGCAATTTCGCCCCTTTATCAATCCATAATTTGAATTCGGATTGTGGGCTTTGTAACTGCATCTTTGCCAAAATATCATCTGGTAAGATGTTTTCGTCATACACCGAGTCTATCATCCCAATAAAGGGTTTCCTTGCAGCCTCCTTTGCCGCCACATCAGCAAAGGCATTCCCCAAGGAAACCTGGTCATTTTTTGAAGTATGTGCTGCACATTTACAAACAGCAATATGTTTTGGGAGCTGCACCGCAGCTATCAGTCGCTGCAACAATTTAGCATGTGTCACCGCTTTGCCCGTGGAAGATATCATACCCCTATTTGCCCAATAACTAGCGAAAACGTGGCATGATGAAAATGCATATTGACTATCTGTATAAATTGTAACATCCTTGTCGCTCATCAGGATGCATGCTTCCGTCAATGCAATTAACTCTGCCGCTTGCGCAGAGTAATTGGACGGCAATGGTTCCGCTTTTAAGATTTTAGTCGCGGTCACAACCGCATACCCCGTCCGAGTTTTTCCCATTTCGTCCTTACTAGCGGAACCATCAACAAAAAGGACTTCACCGCTGTCCAGCGGTTGATCTTTTAAATCCTTCCTACACTTTGTAGCCTCTTCGGCTATCGCTTGACAATCATGTTGCTCTCCCTCCCCAGGAAGTGGCAACAAAGTAGCTGGATTAATTTTAACACACCTCTCGAGTGTGAGATGTGGTTGCGAAAGCAGAATGGCTATACAAGACAAATGTCTCGCCGGAGACAAAAATTTCATGTTTGTTTGTAGCAATAACGCCGCCACTGCATGCGGAACTCTAAGGGTTAAAGAATGAAAAAGCACTATCGTAGCGCTGCTCTCCACCGCCATTGAAGCCGCCACCACCGCCCGCACACAATGAGGAAGCGCGCAGGCCACCTTATCTAATCTGGACGAAAAGTATGCAACAGGCCTCATTTTCCCCCCGAATTCCTGAGTCAGCACAGATGTCATGAACTCCCCTTTACAGTCCACCATCTGCACAAAAGGCTTGTTATAATTAGGTAACGCTAAAGTACCACTAGCTACTAGCATCTGCTTTAACGTACAAAATGCCGTCTCAGCCTCTGCTGTCCAATTTAGAGCCGAGGACATTTTTAACCCATCATTCATTATTTTAGCAAGGGGAGATACAATTTCTGCATAATTTGGAATCCATGCCCTACAGTAATTAGTGAGACCTAAAAATGACATTATTTGTTTTTTAGTCAGTGGTTTAGGTGCGTCCAAGACCACCTTCTTTCTGTCATCTAAAATTTTCTTTCCACCCTTAACCAGATTATATCCTAAATATTTTACCTGTTCTTTACAAAGCTGCAATTTGTTTTTGCTTATTTTGTGGCCTTCCGCCGCCAGGTGCCCTATCAAGGCTACAGTGTCTATTCTACAGGCTTCTAAACTAGATGAAGCTATTAGTACATCATCCACATACACAATAATTTGGCTTCCCCCCTGCGGTTGGAACCTAGCTACACTGCTACTCATAATCTGTGAATATATCGTGGGGCTTTCACAGTATCCCTGTGGCAGTCTCGTAAAAGTATATTTTTTCCTTCCAAACGTGAAGGCAAACCAAAATTGACTATCCCGATCTAATGGGATGGAGAAAAAAGCGTTGCTTATGTCGATTACTGTAAAAAATGCCGCATCTGGATCCAAATTATTCAAAAGCGTGTGCGGGTCTGGCACACAAGGTGCGCGCTGAATTACTGCAGAGTTCACCGCTTGTAAATCCTGAACCATTCTCCATCCCCCAGAAGGGGCCGCCTTTCTCACTGGAAAAATTGGAGAGTTGCAAGGTGAATCCTCACAATCAATAATAACCCCCGCTTTTAACAAATCCTCAATTACAGGTTTTATTCCTTCCAAAGCATCAGGTTTTAACGGATATTGTCGGACACAGGGCCTGAGTTCAGATTTTGGTCTAATTATCACCGGTATCACCCCGTTTACTAGTCCTACATCAGAAGGTCCTTTGGACCATATCTCGGGAGGGACTGTTGCTAACAGCTCCTCATCCTCTTCTGATAATAGGTATATCCCCGTTGTTGATCGTGCTAGTCATTGCAGGTAGATCCCCACCCGTACGCCCATAGTTTGAAACAACGCTTTTCTGTATGTCTCCGTAATTTCACTATACTCAAGCCCTGTGTCTAATACACTCCAATCGGTTGCCCCGCGGGCCGTTTGTACAAAGTCACGCAGCACCTCTTTTCTCTGATTGTACGGTTTGCATAAGACAATGTGTGGAGTTGCCCATTCAAGAAAAAGGTTTCTATATCCCAAAGACAACTCAACCCCCCCCACAACTGTTGAAATACCATCCGTGTACAGGTATTCCAATCTAATTTCAGCCGGCATGACCTGTGCTAATCTGTTCTCATAGATTTCATCAGGCCCTTCAGATCTCTTGTACCACATCAGCACCTGGAGGGAGTCTATTTTTTCAACACTCTCCCGCGTTCCAATCAAATCTGTAGCTGTAGATAACAGGGTGCTCCCCACCCCCGTCGGCGCGTTATCTGACACCTCTAGCGTATAGTAAAAAAACGCAGGCTGGCCCCCTTGCAACACATTCAATTGGCCATTTTGGATCTCTTTTCGCCTTTTAACCACCATATTACCACTAGCGGAGGGGACCAAAGCCAAGCCCAATTGTAATAGGCCATCCCTCCCCAGCAAATTGACAGGACACTCATGCACCACCAGCACAGACATTTTGCACGACTCCCCCTCCGGGTCCCTTATCCAAACCGGAAATGTCTCCGAAACGGCGGCAACTTGCCCACCTGCTGTTGTCACAAACACCCTCCGTTTTGTATGTCTAGCCCCTGGAATATCCACTTTAATCGCAGTTTTACAAGCCCCGGTATCACACAAAAATTTTAATCGCATCCCATTCACGAACAGTGTGATTTCAGGTTTAATTGTATCGAGTGCCAATATCTCCGCTAAATTTAGTTCCACTTCTCTCTGCTCAAATCCATTGCTTATCTCGTTTTGAGCAGGCCCCCCGACTAGTCATGCCGATTGGCCTTCACTTTTAGAGGCCTTGTTATTTGGGCAATCGCGGGATATATGACCTTTTTTCCCACAGATCCAACAGATTTTCTCTCTCATACCTCGATTTCTGTTGAACTTCCCTGCATATTTTTTCTCATTATCCCTGTTAAAAGGTTTACGCTCCCACCCCTTATTTTGGTAAAAAATCCCGTCCTCGTTAGAGGGTGCCCCCCCCTTTCTT
>NC_135405.1:900000-1012500 GCF_051989625.1 Stigmatopora argus | reverse complement strand
TGGTACCTCGACATACGAGCACCCCAACATACGAGAATTTCCAGATACAAGTAAAATTTCGAGCAAATAATTATCTCTAGATACGAGACAAAAATTGAGATACGAGAAAGCCAGGTGGGCAAAACATGAGGCTGTTTATGATCTTAGCGCACTGTCTTTTTTGCCGCATCTCTTTTGTGTATAACACAGTGGTCACCAAACCACGGGCCGGATACGGCCCGTCAGCACATTTGGCCCGGCCCTCTGAAAAATACCAGAGACGCTATCGGATATTTATATATATTTTTCCTATCTCAGCAGAATACATTTGTACGCCAAGCTCAGCTGAACCAGGCATCCGTTCGGGCCAGCTTTCGGGTTGCTAAACTGATAGCAAGCAGCGGTAAGCCTTTCATTGACGGAGAGTTTGTTAAGAAATGTATGAATGCTGTCGCGGAGGAGGTGTGTCCCGAGAAGAAAGATGCCTTTAATGTCGTAAGTCTGTCGGCGATTACAATCACCAGACGCGTTGAAGAAATTGGGAGTAATGTTTATGCCCAGCTGCAGCAGAAGACGAAAGAATTTGACTTTTTTTTCATTATCACTGGATGAAAGCACGGCCGTGCAAGACACAGCGCAACTGCTCATTTTTATTTGTGGAGTTAGCGCAAACTTTGAGATATGCGAGGAGCTGGCAGCCCTCCAAAGTCTCAAAGGGACTTCAACGGGAGAGGATATTTTTGACCAAGTGTCAAACCATGGAGAAGTTGGACCTGGACTGGTCAAAGCTAGCTAGCATCACGACTGACGGGGCTCCTAGCATGGTGGGCAAAACTTGCGGTCTAATAGGACGCATGAACCGGGATTTGGAAAAAAGGGGTCTCACCGCCCCGCTACGAGTCCACTGCCTAATTCACCAGCAAGCACTGTGCTGCAAAGTGTTGACGTGGGATTCTGTAATGAAGGTTGTGGTGTCGTGCATAAACTTCATCAGAGCAAAGGGACTTAAACACAGGCAGTTCCAAGAATTCCTGTCTGAACTGGAGTCTATGCACAGAGATGTGCTGTACTACACAGAGGTCCGATGGCTGAGCAGGGGCAGAGTTTTGAGGCGTTTTTACGAGCTGCTACCTGAAATTAACGCATTTCTTCATTTAAAAGACAAAACGGTCCCAGAGCTGATCGACCCAGAATGGAAATGGCACCTCACATTTTTAACAGACGCGACAGAAATACTTAACAGCCTTAACATGCAGCTACAAGGCGAAGGGAAACTCATTTGCGGCATGTATTCACACACAAAAGCATTTGAGGTGAAATTAGCGCTGCTTTTGGAACAAGTGAAAAAGCGCAACTTTGTCCATCTTCCTGCTACCCAAAACCTGTCGACAGAGAACCCAGCGGTCCCGTTCCCAGCTGAAAAGTGCGTGGAAGCACTGGAAATTCTGAAGGTGGAGTTCGGTGTGCGATTCACTGAACTACATGTTCATGCAAAAGAAATCCGTCTTTTTCAGAACCCCTTTGTTGCCGACATTGATGAAGCCCAGCCTTCATATCAGTTTGAGTTGGCTGAGTTACAGAACTGTGATGTTCTGAAAGACGCATTCAAGCCCAACAGTCTCATTGACTTCTATGCCGCCCTCCCAAACGACACGTATCCAAACATCAAAAAACACGCAATGAAAATGTCCACAGTTTTTGGCAACACGTATATCTGCGAGAAAACCTTTTCTCGCATGAAACTGCTGAAAACTCCGATGAGATCAAGATTGACAGATGAACATTTGCATCAGTGCTTGAGACTGGCTGTAACTAGAATGGAACCTGATATTCAACTTCTCACCAGCCAGATGCAGGCCCACAGTTCACACTGATGAACATGCATAGGTAAGCTCACTTTTCTGACTTGATTGAGTCATTCTGAGCATAAACAAATATAATCATAATAAAATCTACTGGGATAAAATCCATTTTTACAACCATACTGGTAGTGAAATGTATTGTGCTGTGTAGGTGCGGTTTCACTTAGTTCAGTTTCTCAGCCTGCTTCCTTTGTGGTTTTCACAGGGAAGTTGATGAGAGAGAGCTGCAAACAGCGGTGTCTACAAGCCTATTGGAACCTACAAAAGGATTATAAGGAAGAAACAAGAATTTTAAGAGACTGCTCATATATGTCAGAGAGATTCTGCTCTGACAACTGAGCTGAACTTTTATCTGTTAAGATTGTGCATGGCACAACAGAAAGTTAATGTTCCATGGCTTTTTTTCTATGAAGAACCCAGAGAGAGTTATTTAGTTATTATTTATTTCGTAAATAGTGTTATTTATTTCCTGTTTTTTCTGTGAAGAACTCAGAGAGGGTTATTTAGTTATTATTTATTTCATTAATAGTGTTATTATTTGTTTCCTGACTTTTTTTCTGTACAGAACCTGGAAAGGGTTATTTGGTTATGTATGGCTTTCTGGAAAACAATAAAAAATTTAAGCTCCCCTACGATCGTCACACTTTTTCTGTTACAAACTGACACCGGCCCCCCATCAGAGAAGGGAAAAGTTATGTGGCCCTCACAGGAAAAACTTTGGGGACCCCTGGTATAACAGATCTCTACCAGCACTGGGCGGAGCGTTGCATTTTTTCCAGTGTTTTATTTCCCGTCACTCGGCGTGTAAAGCGTAGCAATCGCTAGTACGAGGAGTATATATTACTTCTCGTTGGCAAGTGGTCGTGTGCTATCCTATTGTGAGGACATTTGTGTGCATCATTTTCGGAATATTTTGAAGGGAATACAAAAGCAATCACCCATTGATAGTAAAAGTCAGGGTGGAGACGGGGCAAATAGAGCCAACCCGGGAGAAGAAAGGTATCAAACTTTAATACCAAATTAGAATTAAGTTTAGAGTAAGGTTAGATTAAACTTATTTTTGAGTGTGTCTGCATCGTAATCCAAGTTCATTTAAAATTGTTTGTTATATTACGATTCACCGGTGCAAAAAGTCTCCCCCGCTCACCCCCGCCTCCCTCTATGTCCCTCTCTCTCTATCCTCCGCGAAATCCGTCTAATTTTAGTTCTATTAAACACATTTTAGTAATATTAAACCACTAGTTATGTGTTACTTTGTTAATAGATGGTGAATTAGAAGAAATAAAGCATTTTTTTCCAATCCAATATCCTGTTTTTGGTGTTTTTTCAGAGGGTTGGAATGAATTAATTTGTTTTTAGTTCATTTCAATGGGAAACGTTCGTTCGAGTTACGAGAATATCGACATACGAGCTCCGTCCCAGAACGAATTAAGCTCGTATCTCGAGGTACCACTGTACAACCCACAACATATTGTATACCCTGGCTGACAGCCGTAACAGTGACGAAATGAATGTATGGCGCCCTCTTCCATTTGGTTTCATTTCTGTGAACAAGAAATTCAGTCATTTTAATTGGAAAATGTGTCATCATTTATCGTCGTGTCTTTGCAGGGTTCCCTCAACAAAAAATGAGAGACGAGCAAATTACAATCAAAAAGGAGGAAGATCATTTCACCTGGGCACCAGGTGACTCCGTGAAAAGGGATGATCTGGGCGTGGCCAGCGAAAGGGCGGAGCCTGCAAACGCCTCGGCATGGCCCCAAATTAAAGAAGAGCCAGAGTTCCCTCAACAACAGCACAAGAGAAAAGAGCAATCTCCAATCAAAAAGGAGGAGCAAAATGTCACTGGGTCAACTGGTGAGCCATTCAGGAGGGAAGATAATCTGGGCAGGGCCAACAGAGCGGCGCAGACTGTGAACTGCAGCTCAGCAGAAGGAATGCAAGCATACAATGTCATCGCTCCTCCACCAGATGGCGATAACGTGCTTCATGACAATGAAGGTCTTAAGAAAAATCCCAGTGGCTGCAAATGCTCTGTATGGGAAAACCTTTGGGAAAAAGTCTACCTTGAATAGACATATGAGGAGCCACACTTGCGGGAAACGATTTTCGTGCTCAGTTTGTAGTAAAGCCCTGTCTCAAAATGAACTACTTAAAAGGCCACACAAGAACACCTACTGGTGAAAATCCATTTTCTTGCTCAGTTTGTTAGTCAAACATTTACAATGAAGGGGATTTTAAAAATACACACAAGAACCCAAACTTGTGAAAAACCATTTTCATGCTTATTTTGTGGTCAAGCCTTTTCTTATCGGCAATGTTTAGAAATCCATGCAAGAACCCACACTGGTGAAAAACATTTTCATGCTCAATTTGTGGTCAATCCTTTCCGCATCAGCAATATTTTAAATCTCACACAAGAATCCATACTGGTGAAAAACCTTTTACCTGCTCATAAAATTCTGCGATTAAAAACATTACATTAGTTATTTTTGCATCATTCGAACCGGAAGCTGTTCGGTGACATTAGGTCAGTGTGAAAAATTAGATTTTGGAATAATTTTGGAGGTTTATGTGATGAATAACAATGAATGAAAAGGATAAAATATTTTAAATAATCAACATAATCTGAATGTCACCACTATTTTGTCTTTAAATTGTGTACTGGATGACTGGAGCAAACCTAAAACGTGACTCTTCTGTCATATATTATTCCGAAATAATCAACCATGCTGTGATAAATACTTCCCATTTTTGACTACATGTAGTGATACATATCTTTTTGTCTTTGCAGGTTTCAGGGAAAATCTTAGTCCTGATGGGCAAGAGTTTAATGGCCTTAAAATCAAAGAGGAGGAGACAGAGTTCCCTCAACAACAAATAAAAGAAGAGTCACCATGGCCCCAAATTAAAGAGGAGGAGCCAGAGTTCTCTCAACAAACAATGATAGATGAGCAACTTCCAATCAAAAATGAGGAAGATTATGTCACCTGGTCACCTAGTGAGTCCGTGAAGTGGGATGATCTGGGCGTGGCCAGCGTAGGGATGGAGCCTGAAAACGCCCAAACTTGGCTCCAAATTATAGAGGAGGAGGAGCCACAGTTCCCTCAACAGTGCAAAAGAGAAGAGCATCCTCCATTCAAAAACGAGGAATGTGTCAAATGGTCAACAGTTGAGCCTTTCAAGAGTGAAGATGATCTGGGCGTGGCCAAAAGAGGGACGGAGCTTCTGAGTGGCATCTCAACAGAAGGATGGCGATCAGAAAATTTAATTGCTCCTTTATCAGATGACAACGACTTGCTTTTTGACGATGATGATGTTGAAGATGTTAAGAAAAATCCCAGTGGCGACAAACTCTGCAAATGTTTTCAGTGTGGGAAAACTTTTGGGAAAAAGTCTAATTTGAAAAGACATATGAGGAGCCACACTGGAGAGAAATTCTTATCATGTACAGTTTGTGGTGAAACATTTACACACAAGGGAAAATTTAAAATGCACACAATAACCCACACTGGTAAAAAACCATTTTGCTGCTCAGTTTGTGGTCAAAGATTCACACACAAGGAAAGCTTAGGAACCCACACTGGTAAAAAACCATTTTCGTGTTCAGTTTGCGGTAAAGCCTTTTCTCAAAAGCAAGATTTACAAATACACAGAAGAAAACAACCAGGTGAAAAACCATTTTCGTGCTCAGTTTGTGGTAAAACATTTACTGAGAAGGGAAATTTAAAAAGACACTCAAGAACCCACACTGGTGAAAAACCATTTTCGTGTTCAATTTGTGGTAAAGCTTTTTCTCAAAAACAAGATTTACAAATACACACAAGAACCCACACTGGTGAAAAACCATTTTCTTGTTCAGTTTGCAGTCAAGCGTTCACACACAAAAAAAGCTTAAAATCCCACGCAAGAACCCACACTGGTGAAAAACCATTTTCGTGCTCAGTTTGTGGTCGAAGATTCACACACAAGAAAAGCTTAAAACCCCACATAAGGACCCACACTGGTGAAAAGCCCTTTTCCTGCTCAATTTGTGGTCATGCCTTTTCTCAACAGCAACCCCTAATAAGGCACACAAGAACACACACGGGTGAAAAGCCATTTTCGTGTTCAGTTTGCAATCAAAGATTCACACGGAAGGGAAGCTTAATTAGTCATGCAAGAACACACACAGGTGAAAAAACACTTTCCTGATCAGTTTGTAGTCAAAGATTCACACACAAGAAAAGCTTAAAAACCCACATAAGAACCCACACTGGCAAAATACCATTTTCCTGCTCAGTTTGTGGTCGAACATTTTCCCAAAGGAGAAGCTTAAAAGAACACTTATTAACCCACACTGGAGAACAATGTTTTCCTGCTCAGTCTGTGGCCACAGAGTCGCTACAACAGCCCAAGTAAAAAGCTCCACAATTCAAAAACCTTTTCCAGGCGCAGTTAATGTTCCAACAGTTTCACATAAGGGAACATGAAAAGAAGATTTAACAACCCGCACAGGAGAAAAGCCTTTTTTGCTCAATTTGTGGCAGGAATATCTTAAAAACACAATTACCCACATCGGTCAGAAACACTTTTCCTGCTTAGATACTTGCCAGAGATTTAGTCGTAAGGATAGACTTAAAAGACGCAAATGTGTTGTGATAAGCAGTGAGTGGCCAACGACGGCTTTGCCTGCTTTTTCAATTTCTGTATGAAAGATCATTGTAATTGAAGTATAATTGTATTTTGCATTCTGAAAATCTTGTTTACACTTTTTAATGTGTAATATCGATCCACACGATTCAAATGCAGTAATATCTTAAGATACAAGCTTACTGCGGGATCGAGCTAGTATTACAATTTACCCGAATCTCAAGTAAATTCTTCCCATAGAAATGAACAAAATACAAAGTAATCCGTTTCCATCCTAAAAAAAACAGGATGTTACAATGGAAAAACATCTTTATTTGTTCTAATTTACCACCGACTCACAATCGGCAACCATCTGATATGCTCATATCTCAAATTTGTCTCGTATCTCAAGGCAAAATATTTGCTCAGAATTTTCCTCGTATCTCAAATTTCTCGTATGTTGGAACACTTGTATGTCAAGGTATTACTGTATAATAAAATTGAGTTTCGTTGAAGATTTTCTTTACTTCACAATTCTATCCGAAATAGTAGATCCTAAATTTGGAAATTGAACAGTAAATAATCAATAATGTAATATAAATAATCAATAATATGGAAAATATGTCTTCACAGTTAAAGACATGCCTAAGAAATTTGAAAAATTGCAGTTTTTGTCAATTGAATTTACTAGGCAATCCAATAAGAATATTGAGTGTTATTCAAACATGATACATTTTAATAAAAAAAATGATATATTGAATCTAGGATCTAAGCAACATTTGTAGAAATATGGTGTGAAAGACAATGAATTTGCTCAAAATAAATAAGTAGTACAATGTTCTTATACTTTTGTCATATTATAAGATGCATCGTGTGTTTAAACCGATTTACTGCAGTATATATAACGTGTCATCTTTTTGGTATTTCCAATAAAGCGCTCTTTTTGGTGAAAAATACTTTTTGCGTCCTTTTTATTGACAAAATCAGCCTTCCAAATTCAAAGGTGACAAAAAAGAGAAGCTTTATTTGCTAAGATTTAAAACTAAGAGGAAAATAAATACATAAATTTGAACAATTTGACAAATTAATGAAAGAAAGATTGTTTTCTTTCTCCAGGTGTGAAAATACGGTAACTTCATGTCTGAAATTAACGGTAAATTATTTTTATCTTTTTGATGTTGAAGGGATAATTGGTAGAAATGTAACTAGATTATTATTTTATGTATAAATATAGGAAACACATTGAGTAAGAAAGTTTTATAGATGATAGACAAACTACAAAGAGAATGTAATGTTAAATGTTTGCAAAAAATACTAGATTTGGGTATTATTCATTTCAAACAACTGTGCGATACACATTATTGAATGAATTTGGAGTTCTTGATTAGCATGCATTTTATGTGGCTTAATTGCTGTAAAGGGTACAGGCTTAATATATTAATCCTTGCAAACGGGGGAGATGGTGGTTCAATTCTATTAAAACAGATACTGTTAGGGTTATTAATCTTACATTATTATATATTTGCTCACAATGAAGAACGCTTTGCTTTACTTCGCTTATTAACATTAGAAAAGTCATTTTAGTACATCTGCTTGCAAGGGAGTAAATGCTTTGCTCCTTAGACCAAACAACAGGAAGATTGAATCCAGCCAGCCACACAGCCACACAGCTAGCCACACAGCTAGCCACACAGCCAGCCACACAGCCACACAGCTAGCCACACAGCTAGCCACACAGCTAGCCACACAGCCAGCCACACAGCCACACAGCTAGCCACACAGCTAGCCACACAGTCAGCCACACAGCCACACAGCTAGCCACACAGCTAGCCACACAGCCAGCCACACAGCCAGCCACACAGCCACACAGCTAGCCACACAGCCACACAGCTAGCCACACAGCCAGCCACACAGCTAGCCACACAGCCAGCCACACAGCTAGCCACACAGCTAGCCACACAGCCAGCCACACAGCCACACAGCTAGCCACACAGCTAGCCAGCCACACAGCCACAAAGCTAGCCACACAGCTAGCCACACAGCCAGCCACACAGCTAGCCACACAGCTAGCCACACAGCTAGCCACACAGCCAGCCACCCAGCCACACAGCTAGCCACACAGCTAGCCACACAGCCAGCCACACAGCCACACAGCTAGCCACACAGCTAGCCACACAGCCAGCCACACAGCCACACAGCTAGCCACACAGCTAGCCACACAGCTAGCCACACAGCTAGCCACACAGCTAGCCACACAGCCAGCCACACAGCCACACAGCTAGCCACACAGCTAGCCACACAGCCAGCCACACAGCCAGCCACACAGTTAGCCACACAGCTAGCCACACAGCCAGCCACACAGCCAGCCACACAGCTAGCCACATAGCTAGCCACACAGCTAGCCACACAGCCAGCCACACAGCCAGCCACACAGCCACACAGCTAGCCACACAGCCAGCCACACAGCTAGCCACACAGCCAGCCACACAGCCAGCCACACAGCCAGCCACACAGCCAGCCACACAGCCAGCCACACAGCCAGCCACACAGCCAGCCAGCCAGCCACACAGCCAGCCACACAGCCAGCCACACAGCCAGCCACACAGCCAGCCACACAGCTAGCCACACAGCTAGCCACACAGCCAGCCACACAGCCACACATCTAGCCACACAGCTAGCCACACAGCCAGCCACACAGCTAGCCACACAGCTAGCCACACAGCCAGCCACACAGCCACACAGCTAGCCACACAGCTAGCCACACAGCCAGCCACACAGCCACACAGCTAGCCACACAGCTAGCCACACAGCCAGCCACACAGCCACACAGCTAGCCACACAGCTAGCCACACAGCCAGCCACACAGCCACACAGCTAGCCACACAGCTAGCCACACAGCCAGCCACACAGCCACACAGCTAGCCACACAGCTAGCCACACAGCCAGCCACACAATATACGTCTACCCTCATATGAGACAAAATTTCAGGGTAAATGGACCAACCAGAACCACCCAAGACCAGTTCCAAGACAACCACTATTTTTGACGCAATTTACCCCAATTTGGGCACTTATTCTTGCCTAACATCCACCCAGAACCTCCCTGGAAGACTATTTTATAGAAAATGGTCAATATACATCTCCCCTCATATGAGACACAATTTCAGGGTAAATGGACCAACCAGAACCACTCAGGACCAGTTCCAACACAAGCACTCGTTGTCATAAAAGTGCCCATATTAGGCACATTGATTGTGGCATAACTTTACTTCACAACCACCCTGGAAGATCATTTTATACAGAATGGTCAATATACATCTCCCCTCATATAAGACAAAATTTCAGGGTAAATGGACCAACCAGAACCACCCAAGACAAGTTCCAAGACCACCACTATTTTTGACGCAATTTACCCCAATTTGGGAACTTATTCTTGCCTAACATCCACCCAGAACCTCCCTGGAAGATTATTTTATAGAAAATGGTCAATATACATCTCCCCTCATATGAGACACAATTTCAGGGTAAATGGACCAACCAGAACCACTCAGGACCAGTTTCAACACAAGCACTCGTTTTCATAAAAGTGCCCATATTAGGCACATTGATTGTGGCATAACTTTACTTCACAACCACCCTGGAAGATTATTTTATACAAAATGGTTAATATACGTCTACCCTCATATGAGACAAAATTTCAGGGTAAATGGACCAACCAGAACCACCCAGGACCAGTTACAATGCAACCACTATTTTTGACGCAATTTACCCCAATTTGGGCACTATTTCTGGCCTAACATCCCCCCAGAACCTCCCTGGAAGACCAATTTTACACAAAATTGTGAATTATACATCTAGCCACAAATGAGACACAATTCCCGGGTAAATGGACCAACCAGAACCGCTCAGGACCAGTTCCAATACAAGCACTCGTTGTCATAAAAGTGCCCATATTAGGTACATTGATTGTGGCATAACTTTACTTCACGACCACCCTGGAAGATTATTTTATAGAAAATGGTCAATATACGTCTACCCTCATATGAGACAAAATTTCAGGGTAAATGGACCAACCAGAACCACCCAAGACCAGTTCCAATGCAACCACTATTTTTAACGAAATTTACCCCATTTTGGGCACTATTTCTTGCCTAACATCCCCCCAGAACCTCCCTGGAAGACTAATTTTATACAAAATGGTGAATTATACATCTACCCGCAAATGAGACACAATTTCTGGGTAAATGGACCAACCAGAACCGCTCAGGACCAGTTCCAATACAAGCACTCGTTGTCATAAAAGTGTCCATATTAGGTACACTGATTGTGGCATAACTTTGCTTCACAGCATCCCTGGAAGATTATTTTATACAAAATGGTCAATATACATCTACCCACATATGAGACAAAATTTCAGGGTAAATGGACCAACCAGAACCACCCAAGACCAGTTCCAAGACAACCACTATTTTTGACGCAATTTACCCCAATTTGGGTACTTATTCTTGCCTAACATCCACCCAGAACCTCCCTGGAAGATTATTTTATAGAAAATGTTCAATATACATCTCCCCTCATATGAGACACAATTTCAGGTTAAATGGACCAACCAGAACCACTCAGGACCAGTTCCAACACAAGCACTCGTTGTCATAAAAGTGCCCATATTAGGCACATTGATTGTGGCATAACTTTACTTCACAACCACCCTGGAAGATTATTTTATACATTATGGTCAATATACATCTCCCCTCATATGAGACACAATTTCAGGGTAAATGGACCAACCAGAACCACCCAAGACAAGTTCCAAGACAACCACTATTTTTGACGCAATTTACCCCAATTTGGGCACTTATTCTTGCCTAACATCCACCCAGAACCTCCCTGGAAGATTATTTTATAGAAAATGGTCAATATACATCTCCCCTCATATGAGACACAATTTCAGGGTAAATGGACCAACCAGAACCACTCAGGACCAGTTCCAACACAAGCACTCGTTGTCATAAAAGTGCCCATATTAGGCACATTGATTGTGGCATAACTTTACTTCACAACCACCCTGGAAGATCATTTTATACAGAATGGTCAATATACATCTCCCCTCATATAAGACAAAATTTCAGGGTAAATGGACCAACCAGAACCACCCAAGACAAGTTCCAAGACCACCACTATTTTTGACGCAATTTACCCCAATTTGGGAACTTATTCTTGCCTAACATCCACCCAGAACCTCCCTGGAAGATTATTTTATAGAAAATGGTCAATATACATCTCCCCTCATATGAGACACAATTTCAGGGTAAATGGACCAACCAGAACCACTCAGGACCAGTTTCAACACAAGCACTCGTTTTCATAAAAGTGCCCATATTAGGCACATTGATTGTGGCATAACTTTACTTCACAACCACCCTGGAAGATTATTTTATACAAAATGGTTAATATACGTCTACCCTCATATGAGACAAAATTTCAGGGTAAATGGACCAACCAGAACCACCCAGGACCAGTTACAATGCAACCACTATTTTTGACGCAATTTACCCCAATTTGGGCACTATTTCTGGCCTAACATCCCCCCAGAACCTCCCTGGAAGACCAATTTTACACAAAATTGTGAATTATACATCTAGCCACAAATGAGACACAATTCCCGGGTAAATGGACCAACCAGAACCGCTCAGGACCAGTTCCAATACAAGCACTCGTTGTCATAAAAGTGCCCATATTAGGTACATTGATTGTGGCATAACTTTACTTCACGACCACCCTGGAAGATTATTTTATAGAAAATGGTCAATATACGTCTACCCTCATATGAGACAAAATTTCAGGGTAAATGGAACAACCAGAACCACCCAAGACCAGTTCCAAGACAACCACTATTTTTGACGCAATTTACCCCAATTTGGGCACTTATTCTTGCCTAACATCCTCCCAGAACCTCCCTGGAAGATTATTTTATAGAAAATGGTCAATATACATCTCCCCTCATATGAGACACAATTTCAGGGTAAATGGACCAACCAGAACCACTCAGGACCAGTTCCAACACAAGCACTCGTTGTCATAAAAGTGCCCATATTAGGCACATTGATTGTGGCATAACTTTACTTCACAACCACCCTGGAATATCATTTTATACAGAATGGTCAATATACATCTCCCCTCATATGAGACAAAATTTCAGGGTAAATGGAACAACCAGAACCACCCAAGACAAGTTCCAAGACCACCACTATTTTTGACGCAATTTACCCCAATTTGGGCACTTATTCTTGCCTAACATCCACCCAGAACCTCCCTGGAAGATTATTTTATAGAAAATGGTCAATATACATCTCCCCTCATATGAGACACAATTTCAGGGTAAATGGACCAACCAGAACCACTCAGGACCAGTTCCAACACAAGCACTCGTTGTCATAAAAGTGCCCATATTAGGCACATTGATTGTGGCATAACTTTACTTCACAACCACCCTGGAAGATTATTTTATACATTATGGTCAATATACATCTCCCCTCATATGAGACACAATTTCAGGGTAAATGGACAAACCAGAACCACCCAAGACAAGTTCCAAGACAACCACTATTTTTAACGAAATTTACCCCAATTTGGGCACTATTTCTTGCCTAACATCCACCCAGAACCTCCCTGGAAGATTATTTTATAGAAAATGGTCAATATACATCTCCCCTCATATGAGACACAATTTCAGGGTAAATGGACCAACCAGAACCGCTCAGGACCAGTTCCAACACAAGCACTCGTTGTGATAAAAGTGCCCATATTAGGCACACAGATTGTGGCATAACTTTCTTTCACAACCACCCTGGAAGATTATTTTATACAGAATGGTCAATATACGTCTACCTTCATATGAGACACAATTTCAGGGTAAATGGACCAACCAGAACCACCCAAGACCAGTTCCAATGCAACCACTATTTTTAACGAAAATTACCCCATTTTGGGCACTATTTCTTGCCTAACATCCCCCCAGAACCTCCCTGGAAGACTAATTTTATACAAAATGGTGAATTATACATCTACCCGCAAATGAGACACAATTTCTGGGTAAATGGACCAACCAGAACCGCTCAGGACCAGTTCCAATACAAGCACTCGTTGTCATAAAAGTGTCCATATTAGGTACACTGATTGTGGCATAACTTTGCTTCACGGCATCCCTGGAAGATTATTTTATACAAAATGGTCAATATACATCTACCCTCATATGAGACAAAATTTCAGGGTAAATGGACCAACCAGAACCACCCAAGACCAGTTCCAATGCAACCACTATTTTTAACGAAAATTACCCCATTTTGGGCACTATTTCTTGCCTAACATCCCCCCAGAACCTCCCTGGAAGACTAATTTTATACAAAATGGTGAATTATACATCTACCCGCAAATGAGACACAATTTCTGGGTAAATGGACCAACCAGAACCGCTCAGGACCAGTTCCAATACAAGCACTCGTTGTCATAAAAGTGTCCATATTAGGTACACTGATTGTGGCATAACTTTGCTTCACAGCATCCCTGGAAGATTATTTTATACAAAATGGTCAATATACATCTACCCTCATATGAGACAAAATTTCAGGGTAAATGGACCAACCAGAACCACCCATGACCAGTTCCAATGCAACCACTATTTTTAACGAAATTTACCCCATTTTGGGCACTATTTCTGGCCTAACATCCCTCCAGAACCTCCCTGGAAGACTAATTTTACACAAATTTGTCAATAATACATCTACCCACAAATAAGACACAATTCCTGGGTAAATGGACCAACCAGAACCACCCAGGACCAGTTCCAATACAAGCACTCGTTGTCATAAAAGTGCCCATATTAGGTACATTGATTGTGGCATAACTTTACTTCACAACATCCTTGGAAGATTATTTTATACAAAATGGTCAATATACGTCTACCCTCATAGGAGACAAAATTTCAGGGTAAATGGACCAACCAGAACCACCCAGGACCAGTTACAATGCAACCACTATTTTTGACGCAATTTACCCCAATTTGGGCACTATTTCTCGCCTAACATCCCCCCAGAACCTCCCTGGAAGACCAATTTTACACATAATTGTGAATTATACATCTACCCACAAATGAGACACAATTCCCGGGTAAATGGGCCAACCAGAACCGCTCAGGACCAGTTCCAATACAAGCACTCGTTGTCATAAAAGTGCCCATATTAGGTACATTGATTGTGGCATAACTTTACTTCACGACCACCCTGGAAGATTATTTTATACAAAATGGTCAATATACGTCTACCCTCATATGAGACAAAATTTCAGGGTAAATGGACCAACCAGAACAACCAAGACCAGTTCCAAGACAACCACTATTTTTGACGCAATTTACCCCAATTTGGGCACTTATTCTTGCCTAACATCCACCCAGAACCTCCCTGGAAGATTATTTTATAGAAAATGTTCAATATACATCTCCCCTCATATGAGACACAATTTCAGGTTAAATGGACCAACCAGAACCACTCAGGACCAGTTCCATCACAAGCACTCGTTGTCATAAAAGTGCCCATATTAGGCACATTGATTGTGGCATAACTTTACTTCACAACCACCCTGGAAGATTATTTTATACATTATGGTCAATATACATCTCCCCTCATATGAGACACAATTTCAGGGTAAATGGACCAACCAGAACCACCCAAGACAAGTTCCAAGACAACAACTATTTTTGACGCAATTTACCCCAATTTGGGCACTTATTCTTGCCTAACATCCACCCAGAACCTCCCTGGATGATTATTTTATAGAAAATGGTCAATATCCATCTCCCCTCATATGAGACACAATTTCAGGGTAAATGGACCAACCAGAACCACTCAGGACCAGTTCCAACACAAGCACTCGTTGTCATAAAAGTGCCCATATTAGGCACATTGATTGTGGCATAACTTTACTTCACAACCACCCTGGAAGATTATTTTATACATTATGGTCAATATACATCTCCCCTCATATGAGACACAATTTCAGGGTAAATGGACCAACCAGAACCACCCAAGACCAGTTCCAATGCAACCACTATTTTTAACGAAATTTACCCCATTTTGGGCACTATTTCTTGCCTAACATCCCCCCAGAACCTCCCTGGAAGACTAATTTTATACAAAATGGTGAATTATACATCTACCCGCAAATGAGACACAATTTCTGGGTAAATGGACCAACCAGAACCGCTCAGGACCAGTTCCAATACAAGCACTCGTTGTCATAAAAGTGTCCATATTAGGTACACTGATTGTGGCATAACTTTGCTTCACAGCATCCCTGGAAGATTATTTTATACAAAATGGTCAATATACATCTACCCTCATATGAGACAAAATTTCAGGGTAAATGGCCTAACTAGAACCACCCATGACCAGTTCCAATGCAACCACTATTTTTAACGAAATTTACCCCATTTTGGGCACTATTTCTGGCCTAACATCCCTCCAGAACCTCCCTGGAAGACTAATTTTACACAAATTTGTCAATAATACATCTACCCACAAATAAGACACAATTCCTGGGTAAATGGACCAACCAGAACCACCCAGGACCAGTTCCAGTACAAGCACTCGTTGTCATAAAAGTGCCCATATTAGGTACATTGATTGTGGCATAACTTTACTTCACAACCACCCTGGAAGATTATTTTATACCAAATGGTCAATATACGTCTACCCTCATATGAGACAAAATTTCAGGGTAAATGGACCAACCAGAACCACCCAGGACCAGTTAAAATGCAACCACTATTTTTGACGCAATTTACCCCAATTTGGGCACTATTTCTGGCCTAACATCCCCCCAGAACCTCCCTGGAAGACCAATTTTACACAAAATTGTGAATTATACATCTACCCACAAATGAGACACAATTTTTGGGTAAATGGACCAACCAGAACCGCTCAGGACCAGTTCCAATACAAGCACTCGTTGTCATAAAAGTGCCCATATTAGGTACATTGATTGTGGCATAACTTTACTTCACGACCACCCTGGAAGATTATTTTATACAAAATGGTCAATATACGTCTACCCTCATATGAGACAAAATTTCAGGGTAAATGGACCAACCAGAACCACCCAAGACCAGTTCCAAGACAACCACTATTTTTGACGCAATTTACCCCAATTTGGGCACTTATTCTTGCCTAACATCCACCCAGAACCTCCCTGGAAGATTATTTTATAGAAAATGTTCAATATACATCTCCCCTCATATGAGACACAATTTCAGGTTAAATGGACCAACCAGAACCACTCAGGACCAGTTCCAACACAAGCACTCGTCATAAAAGTGCCCATATTAGGCACATTGATTGTGGCATAACTTTACTTCACAACCACCCTGGAAGATTATTTTATACATTATGGTCAATATACATCTCCCCTCATATGAGACACAATTTCAGGGTAAATGGACCAACCAGAACCACCCAAGACAAGTTCCAAGACAACCACTATTTTTGACGCAATTTACCCCAATTTGGACACTTATTCTTGCCTAACATCCACCCAGAACCTCCCTGGAAGATTATTTTATAGAAAATGGTCAATATACATCTCCCCTCATTTGAGACACAATTTCAGGGTAAATGGACCAACCAGAACCACTCAGGACCAGTTCCAACACAAGCACTCGTTGTCATAAAAGTGCCCATATTAGGCACATTGATTGTGGCATAACTTTACTTCACAACCACCCTGGAAGATCATTTTATACCGAATGGTCAATATACATCTCCCCTCATATAAGACAAAATTTCAGGGTAAATGGACCAACCAGAACCACCCAAGACAAGTTCCAAGACCACCACTATTTTTGACGCAATTTACCCCAATTTGGGAACTTATTCTTGCCTAACATCCACCCAGAACCTCCCTGGAAGATTATTTTATAGAAAATGGTCAATATACATCTCCCCTCATATGAGACACAATTTCAGGGTAAATGGACCAACCAGAACCACTCAGGACCAGTTTCAACACAAGCACTCGTTTTCATAAAAGTGCCCATATTAGGCACATTGATTGTGGCATAACTTTACTTCACAACCACCCTGGAAGATTATTTTATACAAAATGGTTAATATACGTCTACCCTCATATGAGACAAAATTTCAGGGTAAATGGACCAACCAGAACCACGCAGGACCAGTTACAATGCAACCACTATTTTTGACGCAATTTACCCCAATTTGGGCACTATTTCTGGCCTAACATCCCCCCAGAACCTCCCTGGAAGACCAATTTTACACAAAATTGTGAATTATACATCTACCCACAAATGAGACACAATTCTTGGGTAAATGGACCAACCAGAACCGCTCAGGACCAGTTCCAATACAAGCACTCGTTGTCATAAAAGTGCCCATATTAGGTACATTGATTGTGGCATAACTTTACTTCACGACCACCCTGGAAGATTATTTTATAGAAAATGGTCAATATACGTCTACCCTCATATGAGACAAAATTTCAGGGTAAATGGAACAACCAGAACCACCCAAGACCAGTTCCAAGACAACCACTATTTTTGACGCAATTTACCCCAATTTGGGCACTTATTCTTGCCTAACATCCACCCAGAACCTCCCTGGAAGATTATTTTATAGAAAATGGTCAATATACATCTCCCCTCATATGAGACACAATTTCAGGGTAAATGGACCAACCAGAACCACTCAGGACCAGTTCCAACACAAGCACTCGTTGTCATAAAAGTGCCCATATTAGGCACATTGATTGTGGCATAACTTTACTTCACAACCACCCTGGAAGATTATTTTATACATTATGGTCAATATACATCTCCCCTCATATGAGACACAATTTCAGGGTAAATGGACAAACCAGAACCACCCAAGACAAGTTCCAAGACAACCACTATTTTTAACGAAATTTACCCCAATTTGGGCACTATTTCTTGCCTAACATCCACCCAGAACCTCCCTGGAAGATTATTTTATAGAAAATGGTCAATATACATCTCCCCTCATATGAGACACAATTTCAGGGTAAATGGACCTACCAGAACCGCTCAGGACCAGTTCCAACACAAGCACTCGTTGTGATAAAAGTGCCCATATTAGGCACACAGATTGTGGCATAACTTTCTTTCACAACCACCCTGGAAGATTATTTTATACAGAATGGTCAATATACGTCTACCTTCATATGAGACACAATTTCAGGGTAAATGGACCAACCAGAACCACCCAAGACCAGTTCCAATGCAACCACTATTTTTAACGAAAATTACCCCATTTTGGGCACTATTTCTTGCCTAACATCCCCCCAGAACCTCCCTGGAAGACTAATTTTATACAAAATGGTGAATTATACATCTACCCGCAAATGAGACACAATTTCTGGGTAAATGGACCAACCAGAACCGCTCAGGACCAGTTCCAATACAAGCACTCGTTGTCATAAAAGTGTCCATATTAGGTACACTGATTGTGGCATAACTTTGCTTCACGGCATCCCTGGAAGATTATTTTATACAAAATGGTCAATATACATCTACCCTCATATGAGACAAAATTTCAGGGTAAATGGACCAACCAGAACCACCCAAGACCAGTTCCAATGCAACCACTATTTTTAACGAAATTTACCCCATTTTGGGCACTATTTCTGGCCTAACATCCCTCCAGAACCTCCCTGGAAGACTAATTTTACACAAATTTGTCAATAATACATCTACCCACAAATAAGACACAATTCCTGGGTAAATGGACCAACCAGAACCACCCAGGACCAGTTCCAATACAAGCACTCGTTGTCATAAAAGTGCCCATATTAGGTACATTGATTGTGGCATAACTTTACTTCACAACATCCTTGGAAGATTATTTTATAAAAAATGGTCAATATACATCTCCCCTCATATGAGACAAAATTTCAGGGTAAATGGACCAACCAGAACCACCCAAGACAAGTTCCAAGACCACCACTATTTTTGACGCAATTTACCCCAATTTGGGCACTTATTCTTGCCTAACATCCACCCAGAACCTCCCTGGAAGATTATTTTATAGAAAATGGTCAATATACATCTCCCCTCATATGAGACACAATTTCAGGGTAAATGGACCAACCAGAACCACTCAGGACCAGTTCCAACACAAGCACTCGTTGTCATAAAAGTGCCCATTTTAGGCACATTGATTGTGGCATAACTTTACTTCACAACCACCCTGGAAGATTATTTTATACATTATGGTCAATATACATCTCCCCTCATATGAGACACAATTTCAGGGTAAATGGACAAACCAGAACCACCCAAGACAAGTTCCAAGACAACCACTATTTTTAACGAAATTTACCCCAATTTGGGCACTATTTCTTGCCTAACATCCACCCAGAACCTCCCTGGAAGATTATTTTATAGAAAATGGTCAATATACATCTCCCCTCATATGAGACACAATTTCAGGGTAAATGGACAAACCAGAACCGCTCAGGACCAGTTCCAACACAAGCACTCGTTGTGATAAAAGTGCCCATATTAGGCACACAGATTGTGGCATAACTTTCTTTCACAACCACCCTGGAAGATTATTTTATACAGAATGGTCAATATACGTCTACCTTCATATGAGACACAATTTCAGGGTAAATGGACCAACCAGAACCACCCAAGACCAGTTCCAATGCAACCACTATTTTTAACGAAAATTAACCCATTTTGGGCACTATTTCTTGCCTAACATCCCCCCAGAACCTCCCTGGAAGACTAATTTTATACAAAATGGTGAATTATACATCTACCCGCAAATGAGACACAATTCCCGGGTAAATGGACCAACCAGAACCGCTCAGGACCAGTTCCAATACAAGCACTCGTTGTCATAAAAGTGCCCATATTAGGTACATTGATTGTGGCATAACTTTACTTCACGACCACCCTGGAAGATTATTTTATAGAAAATGGTCAATATACGTCTACCCTCATATGAGACAAAATTTCAGGGTAAATGGAACAACCAGAACCACCCAAGACCAGTTCCAATGCAACCACTATTTTTAACGAAAATTACCCCATTTTGGGCACTATTTCTTGCCTAACATCCCCCCAGAACCTCCCTGGAAGACTAATTTTATACAAAATGGTGAATTATACATCTACCCGCAAATGAGACACAATTTCTGGGTAAATGGACCAACCAGAACCGCTCAGGACCAGTTCCAATACAAGCACTCGTTGTCATAAAAGTGTCCATATTAGGTACACTGATTGTGGCATAACTTTGCTTCACAGCATCCCTGGAATATTATTTTATACAAAATGGTCAATATACATCTACCCTCATATGAGACAAAATTTCAGGGTAAATGGACCAACCAGAACCACCCATGACCAGTTCCAATGCAACCACTATTTTTAACGAAATTTACCCCATTTTGGGCACTATTTCTGGCCTAACATCCCTCCAGAACCTCCCTGGAAGACTAATTTTACACAAATTTGTCAATAATACATCTACCCACAAATAAGACACAATTCCTGGGTAAATGGACCAACCAGAACCACCCAGGACCAGTTCCAATACAAGCACTCGTTGTCATAAAAGTGCCCATATTAGGTACATTGATTGTGGCATAACTTTACTTCACAACATCCTTGGAAGATTATTTTATACAAAATGGTCAATATACGTCTACCCTCATAGGAGACAAAATTTCAGGGTAAATGGACCAACCAGAACCACCCAGGACCAGTTACAATGCAACCACTATTTTTGACGCAATTTACCCCAATTTGGGCACTATTTCTCGCCTAACATCCCCCCAGAACCTCCCTGGAAGACCAATTTTACACATAATTGTGAATTATACATCTACCCACAAATGAGACACAATTCCCGGGTAAATGGACCAACCAGAACCGCTCAGGACCAGTTCCAATACAAGCACTCGTTGTCATAAAAGTGCCCATATTAGGTACATTGATTGTGGCATAACTTTACTTCACGACCACCCTGGAAGATTATTTTATACAAAATGGTCAATATACGTCTACCCTCATATGAGACAAAATTTCAGGGTAAATGGACCAACCAGAACAACCAAGACCAGTTCCAAGACAACCACTATTTTTGACGCAATTTACCCCAATTTGGGCACTTATTCTTGCCTAACATCCACCCAGAACCTCCCTGGAAGATTATTTTATAGAAAATGTTCAATATACATCTCCCCTCATATGAGACACAATTTCAGGTTAAATGGACCAACCAGAACCACTCAGGACCAGTTCCAACACAAGCACTCGTTGTCATAAAAGTGCCCATATTAGGCACATTGATTGTGGCATAACTTTACTTCACAACCACCCTGGAAGATTATTTTATACATTATGGTCAATATACATCTCCCCTCATATGAGACACAATTTCAGGGTAAATGGACCAACCAGAACCACCCAAGACAAGTTCCAAGACAACAACTATTTTTGACGCAATTTACCCCAATTTGGGCACTTATTCTTGCCTAACATCCACCCAGAACCTCCCTGGATGATTATTTTATAGAAAATGGTCAATATCCATCTCCCCTCATATGAGACACAATTTCAGGGTAAATGGACCAACCAGAACCACTCAGGACCAGTTCCAACACAAGCACTCGTTGTCATAAAAGTGCCCATATTAGGCACATTGATTGTGGCATAACTTTACTTCACAACCACCCTGGAAGATTATTTTATACATTATGGTCAATATACATCTCCCCTCATATGAGACACAATTTCAGGGTAAATGGACCAACCAGAACCACCCAAGACCAGTTCCAATGCAACCACTATTTTTAACGAAATTTACCCCATTTTGGGCACTATTTCTTGCCTCCATCCCCCCAGAACCTCCCTGGAAGACTAATTTTATACAAAATGGTGAATTATACATCTACCCGCAAATGAGACACAATTTCTGGGTAAATGGACCAACCAGAACCGCTCAGGACCAGTTCCAATACAAGCACTCGTTGTCATAAAAGTGTCCATATTAGGTACACTGATTGTGGCATAACTTTGCTTCACAGCATCCCTGGAAGATTATTTTATACAAAATGGTCAATATACATCTACCCTCATATGAGACAAAATTTCAGGGTAAATGGACCAACTAGAACCACCCATGACCAGTTCCAATGCAACCACTATTTTTAACGAAATTTACCCCATTTTGGGCACTATTTCTGGCCTAACATCCCTCCAGAACCTCCATGGAAGACTAATTTTACACAAATTTGTCAATAATACATCTACCCACAAATAAGACACAATTCCTGGGTAAATGGACCAACCAGAACCACCCAGGACCAGTTCCAATACAAGCACTCGTTGTCATAAAAGTGCCCATATTAGGTACATTGATTGTGGCATAACTTTACTTCACAACATCCTTGGAAGATTATTTTATACAAAATGGTCAATATACGTCTACCCTCATAGGAGACAAAATTTCAGGGTAAATGGACCAACCAGAACCACCCAGGACCAGTTACAATGCAACCACTATTTTTGACGCAATTTACCCCAATTTGGGCACTATTTCTCGCCTAACATCCCCCCAGAAGCTCCCTGGAAGACCAATTTTACACATAATTGTGAATTATACATCTACCCACAAATGAGACACAATTCCCGGGTAAATGGACCAACCAGAACCGCTCAGGACCAGTTCCAATACAAGCACTCGTTGTCATAAAAGTGCCCATATTAGGTACATTGATTGTGGCATAACTTTACTTCACGACCACCCTGGAAGATTATTTTATACAAAATGGTCAATATACGTCTACCCTCATATGAGACAAAATTTCAGGGTAAATGGACCAACCAGAACAACCAAGACCAGTTCCAAGACAACCACTATTTTTGACGCAATTTACCCCAATTTGGGCACTTATTCTTGCCTAACATCCACCCAGAACCTCCCTGGAAGATTATTTTATAGAAAATGTTCAATATACATCTCCCCTCATATGAGACACAATTTCAGGTTAAATGGACCAACCAGAACCACTCAGGACCAGTTCCAACACAAGCACTCGTTGTCATAAAAGTGCCCATATTAGGCACATTGATTGTGGCATAACTTTACTTCACAACCACCCTGGAAGATTATTTTATACATTATGGTCAATATACATCTCCCCTCATATGAGACACAATTTCAGGGTAAATGGACCAACCAGAACCACCCAAGACAAGTTCCAAGACAACAACTATTTTTGACGCAATTTACCCCAATTTGGGCACTTATTCTTGCCTAACATCCACCCAGAACCTCCCTGGATGATTATTTTATAGAAAATGGTCAATATCCATCTCCCCTCATATGAGACACAATTTCAGGGTAAATGGACCAACCAGAACCACTCAGGACCAGTTCCAACACAAGCACTCGTTGTCATAAAAGTGCCCATATTAGGCACATTGATTGTGGCATAACTTTACTTCACAACCACCCTGGAAGATTATTTTATACATTATGGTCAATATACATCTCCCCTCATATGAGACACAATTTCAGGGTAAATGGACCAACCAGAACCACCCAAGACCAGTTCCAATGCAACCACTATTTTTAACGAAATTTACCCCATTTTGGGCACTATTTCTTGCCTAACATCCCCCCAGAACCTCCCTGGAAGACTAATTTTATACAAAATGGTGAATTATACATCTACCCGCAAATGAGACACAATTTCTGGGTAAATGGACCAACCAGAACCGCTCAGGACCAGTTCCAATACAAGCACTCGTTGTCATAAAAGTGTCCATATTAGGTACACTGATTGTGGCATAACTTTGCTTCACAGCATCCCTGGAAGATTATTTTATACAAAATGGTCAATATACATCTACCCTCATATGAGACAAAATTTCAGGGTAAATGGACCAACTAGAACCACCCATGACCAGTTCCAATGCAACCACTATTTTTAACGAAATTTACCCCATTTTGGGCACTATTTCTGGCCTAACATCCCTCCAGAACCTCCATGGAAGACTAATTTTACACAAATTTGTCAATAATACATCTACCCACAAATAAGACACAATTCCTGGGTAAATGGACCAACCAGAACCACCCAGGACCAGTTCCAATACAAGCACTCGTTGTCATAAAAGTGCCCATATTAGGTACATTGATTGTGGCATAACTTTACTTCACAACATCCTTGGAAGATTATTTTATACAAAATGGTCAATATACGTCTACCCTCATAGGAGACAAAATTTCAGGGTAAATGGACCAACCAGAACCACCCAGGACCAGTTACAATGCAACCACTATTTTTGACGCAATTTACCCCAATTTGGGCACTATTTCTCGCCTAACATCCCCCCAGAAGCTCCCTGGAAGACCAATTTTACACATAATTGTGAATTATACATCTACCCACAAATGAGACACAATTCCCGGGTAAATGGACCAACCAGAACCGCTCAGGACCAGTTCCAATACAAGCACTCGTTGTCATAAAAGTGCCCATATTAGGTACATTGATTGTGGCATAACTTTACTTCACGACCACCCTGGAAGATTATTTTATACAAAATGGTCAATATACGTCTACCCTCATATGAGACAAAATTTCAGGGTAAATGGACCAACCAGAACAACCAAGACCAGTTCCAAGACAACCACTATTTTTGACGCAATTTACCCCAATTTGGGCACTTATTCTTGCCTAACATCCACCCAGAACCTCCCTGGAAGATTATTTTATAGAAAATGTTCAATATACATCTCCCCTCATATGAGACACAATTTCAGGTTAAATGGACCAACCAGAACCACTCAGGACCAGTTCCAACACAAGCACTCGTTGTCATAAAAGTGCCCATATTAGGCACATTGATTGTGGCATAACTTTACTTCACAACCACCCTGGAAGATTATTTTATACATTATGGTCAATATACATCTCCCCTCATATGAGACACAATTTCAGGGTAAATGGACCAACCAGAACCACCCAAGACAAGTTCCAAGACAACAACTATTTTTGACGCAATTTACCCCAATTTGGGCACTTATTCTTGCCTAACATCCACCCAGAACCTCCCTGGATGATTATTTTATAGAAAATGGTCAATATCCATCTCTCCTCATATGAGACACAATTTCAGGGTAAATGGACCAACCAGAACCACTCAGGACCAGTTCCAACACAAGCACTCGTTGTCATAAAAGTGCCCATATTAGGCACATTGATTGTGGCATAACTTTACTTCACAACCACCCTGGAAGATTATTTTATACATTATGGTCAATATACATCTCCCCTCATATGAGACACAATTTCAGGGTAAATGGACCAACCAGAACCACCCAAGACCAGTTCCAATGCAACCACTATTTTTAACGAAATTTACCCCATTTTGGGCACTATTTCTTGCCTAACATCCCCCCAGAACCTCCCTGGAAGACTAATTTTATACAAAATGGTGAATTATACATCTACCCGCAAATGAGACACAATTTCTGGGTAAATGGACCAACCAGAACCGCTCAGGACCAGTTCCAATACAAGCACTCGTTGTCATAAAAGTGTCCATATTAGGTACACTGATTGTGGCATAACTTTGCTTCACAGCATCCCTGGAAGATTATTTTATACAAAATGGTCAATATACATCTACCCTCATATGAGACAAAATTTCAGGGTAAATGGACCAACTAGAACCACCCATGACCAGTTCCAATGCAACCACTATTTTTAACGAAATTTACCCCATTTTGGGCACTATTTCTGGCCTAACATCCCTCCAGAACCTCCCTGGAAGACTAATTTTACACAAATTTGTCAATAATACATCTACCCACAAATAAGACACAATTCCTGGGTAAATGGACCAACCAGAACCACCCAGGACCAGTTCCAGTACAAGCACTCGTTGTCATAAAAGTGCCCATATTAGGTACATTGATTGTGGCATAACTTTACTTCACAACCACCCTGGAAGATTATTTTATACCAAATGGTCAATATACGTCTACCCTCATATGAGACAAAATTTCAGGGTAAATGGAACAACCAGAACCACCCAAGACCAGTTCCAAGACAACCACTATTTTTGACGCAATTTACCCCAATTTGGGCACTTATTCTTGCCTAACATCCTCCCAGAACCTCCCTGGAAGATTATTTTATAGAAAATGGTCAATATACATCTCCCCTCATATGAGACACAATTTCAGGGTAAATGGACCAACCAGAACCACTCAGGACCAGTTCCAACACAAGCACTCGTTGTCATAAAAGTGCCCATATTAGGCACATTGATTGTGGCATAACTTTACTTCACAACCACCCTGGAATATCATTTTATACAGAATGGTCAATATACATCTCCCCTCATATGAGACAAAATTTCAGGGTAAATGGAACAACCAGAACCACCCAAGACAAGTTCCAAGACCACCACTATTTTTGACGCAATTTACCCCAATTTGGGCACTTATTCTTGCCTAACATCCACCCAGAACCTCCCTGGAAGATTATTTTATAGAAAATGGTCAATATACATCTCCCCTCATATGAGACACAATTTCAGGGTAAATGGACCAACCAGAACCACTCAGGACCAGTTCCAACACAAGCACTCGTTGTCATAAAAGTGCCCATATTAGGCACATTGATTGTGGCATAACTTTACTTCACAACCACCCTGGAAGATTATTTTATACATTATGGTCAATATACATCTCCCCTCATATGAGACACAATTTCAGGGTAAATGGACAAACCAGAACCACCCAAGACAAGTTCCAAGACAACCACTATTTTTAACGAAATTTACCCCAATTTGGGCACTATTTCTTGCCTAACATCCACCCAGAACCTCCCTGGAAGATTATTTTATAGAAAATGGTCAATATACATCTCCCCTCATATGAGACACAATTTCAGGGTAAATGGACCAACCAGAACCGCTCAGGACCAGTTCCAACACAAGCACTCGTTGTGATAAAAGTGCCCATATTAGGCACACAGATTGTGGCATAACTTTCTTTCACAACCACCCTGGAAGATTATTTTATACAGAATGGTCAATATACGTCTACCTTCATATGAGACACAATTTCAGGGTAAATGGACCAACCAGAACCACCCAAGACCAGTTCCAATGCAACCACTATTTTTAACGAAAATTACCCCATTTTGGGCACTATTTCTTGCCTAACATCCCCCCAGAACCTCCCTGGAAGACTAATTTTATACAAAATGGTGAATTATACATCTACCCGCAAATGAGACACAATTTCTGGGTAAATGGACCAACCAGAACCGCTCAGGACCAGTTCCAATACAAGCACTCGTTGTCATAAAAGTGTCCATATTAGGTACACTGATTGTGGCATAACTTTGCTTCACGGCATCCCTGGAAGATTATTTTATACAAAATGGTCAATATACATCTACCCTCATATGAGACAAAATTTCAGGGTAAATGGACCAACCAGAACCACCCAAGACCAGTTCCAATGCAACCACTATTTTTAACGAAAATTACCCCATTTTGGGCACTATTTCTTGCCTAACATCCCCCCAGAACCTCCCTGGAAGACTAATTTTATACAAAATGGTGAATTATACATCTACCCGCAAATGAGACACAATTTCTGGGTAAATGGACCAACCAGAACCGCTCAGGACCAGTTCCAATACAAGCACTCGTTGTCATAAAAGTGTCCATATTAGGTACACTGATTGTGGCATAACTTTGCTTCACAGCATCCCTGGAAGATTATTTTATACAAAATGGTCAATATACATCTACCCTCATATGAGACAAAATTTCAGGGTAAATGGACCAACCAGAACCACCCATGACCAGTTCCAATGCAACCACTATTTTTAACGAAATTTACCCCATTTTGGGCACTATTTCTGGCCTAACATCCCTCCAGAACCTCCCTGGAAGACTAATTTTACACAAATTTGTCAATAATACATCTACCCACAAATAAGACACAATTCCTGGGTAAATGGACCAACCAGAACCACCCAGGACCAGTTCCAATACAAGCACTCGTTGTCATAAAAGTGCCCATATTAGGTACATTGATTGTGGCATAACTTTACTTCACAACATCCTTGGAAGATTATTTTATACAAAATGGTCAATATACGTCTACCCTCATAGGAGACAAAATTTCAGGGTAAATGGACCAACCAGAACCACCCAGGACCAGTTACAATGCAACCACTATTTTTGACGCAATTTACCCCAATTTGGGCACTATTTCTCGCCTAACATCCCCCCAGAACCTCCCTGGAAGACCAATTTTACACATAATTGTGAATTATACATCTACCCACAAATGAGACACAATTCCCGGGTAAATGGGCCAACCAGAACCGCTCAGGACCAGTTCCAATACAAGCACTCGTTGTCATAAAAGTGCCCATATTAGGTACATTGATTGTGGCATAACTTTACTTCACGACCACCCTGGAAGATTATTTTATACAAAATGGTCAATATACGTCTACCCTCATATGAGACAAAATTTCAGGGTAAATGGACCAACCAGAACAACCAAGACCAGTTCCAAGACAACCACTATTTTTGACGCAATTTACCCCAATTTGGGCACTTATTCTTGCCTAACATCCACCCAGAACCTCCCTGGAAGATTATTTTATAGAAAATGTTCAATATACATCTCCCCTCATATGAGACACAATTTCAGGTTAAATGGACCAACCAGAACCACTCAGGACCAGTTCCATCACAAGCACTCGTTGTCATAAAAGTGCCCATATTAGGCACATTGATTGTGGCATAACTTTACTTCACAACCACCCTGGAAGATTATTTTATACATTATGGTCAATATACATCTCCCCTCATATGAGACACAATTTCAGGGTAAATGGACCAACCAGAACCACCCAAGACAAGTTCCAAGACAACAACTATTTTTGACGCAATTTACCCCAATTTGGGCACTTATTCTTGCCTAACATCCACCCAGAACCTCCCTGGATGATTATTTTATAGAAAATGGTCAATATCCATCTCCCCTCATATGAGACACAATTTCAGGGTAAATGGACCAACCAGAACCACTCAGGACCAGTTCCAACACAAGCACTCGTTGTCATAAAAGTGCCCATATTAGGCACATTGATTGTGGCATAACTTTACTTCACAACCACCCTGGAAGATTATTTTATACATTATGGTCAATATACATCTCCCCTCATATGAGACACAATTTCAGGGTAAATGGACCAACCAGAACCACCCAAGACCAGTTCCAATGCAACCACTATTTTTAACGAAATTTACCCCATTTTGGGCACTATTTCTTGCCTAACATCCCCCCAGAACCTCCCTGGAAGACTAATTTTATACAAAATGGTGAATTATACATCTACCCGCAAATGAGACACAATTTCTGGGTAAATGGACCAACCAGAACCGCTCAGGACCAGTTCCAATACAAGCACTCGTTGTCATAAAAGTGTCCATATTAGGTACACTGATTGTGGCATAACTTTGCTTCACAGCATCCCTGGAAGATTATTTTATACAAAATGGTCAATATACATCTACCCTCATATGAGACAAAATTTCAGGGTAAATGGCCTAACTAGAACCACCCATGACCAGTTCCAATGCAACCACTATTTTTAACGAAATTTACCCCATTTTGGGCACTATTTCTGGCCTAACATCCCTCCAGAACCTCCCTGGAAGACTAATTTTACACAAATTTGTCAATAATACATCTACCCACAAATAAGACACAATTCCTGGGTAAATGGACCAACCAGAACCACCCAGGACCAGTTCCAGTACAAGCACTCGTTGTCATAAAAGTGCCCATATTAGGTACATTGATTGTGGCATAACTTTACTTCACAACCACCCTGGAAGATTATTTTATACCAAATGGTCAATATACGTCTACCCTCATATGAGACAAAATTTCAGGGTAAATGGACCAACCAGAACCACCCAGGACCAGTTAAAATGCAACCACTATTTTTGACGCAATTTACCCCAATTTGGGCACTATTTCTGGCCTAACATCCCCCCAGAACCTCCCTGGAAGACCAATTTTACACAAAATTGTGAATTATACATCTACCCACAAATGAGACACAATTTTTGGGTAAATGGACCAACCAGAACCGCTCAGGACCAGTTCCAATACAAGCACTCGTTGTCATAAAAGTGCCCATATTAGGTACATTGATTGTGGCATAACTTTACTTCACGACCACCCTGGAAGATTATTTTATACAAAATGGTCAATATACGTCTACCCTCATATGAGACAAAATTTCAGGGTAAATGGACCAACCAGAACCACCCAAGACCAGTTCCAAGACAACCACTATTTTTGACGCAATTTACCCCAATTTGGGCACTTATTCTTGCCTAACATCCACCCAGAACCTCCCTGGAAGATTATTTTATAGAAAATGTTCAATATACATCTCCCCTCATATGAGACACAATTTCAGGTTAAATGGACCAACCAGAACCACTCAGGACCAGTTCCAACACAAGCACTCGTCATAAAAGTGCCCATATTAGGCACATTGATTGTGGCATAACTTTACTTCACAACCACCCTGGAAGATTATTTTATACATTATGGTCAATATACATCTCCCCTCATATGAGACACAATTTCAGGGTAAATGGACCAACCAGAACCACCCAAGACAAGTTCCAAGACAACCACTATTTTTGACGCAATTTACCCCAATTTGGACACTTATTCTTGCCTAACATCCACCCAGAACCTCCCTGGAAGATTATTTTATAGAAAATGGTCAATATACATCTCCCCTCATTTGAGACACAATTTCAGGGTAAATGGACCAACCAGAACCACTCAGGACCAGTTCCAACACAAGCACTCGTTGTCATAAAAGTGCCCATATTAGGCACATTGATTGTGGCATAACTTTACTTCACAACCACCCTGGAAGATCATTTTATACAGAATGGTCAATATACATCTCCCCTCATATAAGACAAAATTTCAGGGTAAATGGACCAACCAGAACCACCCAAGACAAGTTCCAAGACCACCACTATTTTTGACGCAATTTACCCCAATTTGGGAACTTATTCTTGCCTAACATCCACCCAGAACCTCCCTGGAAGATTATTTTATAGAAAATGGTCAATATACATCTCCCCTCATATGAGACACAATTTCAGGGTAAATGGACCAACCAGAACCACTCAGGACCAGTTTCAACACAAGCACTCGTTTTCATAAAAGTGCCCATATTAGGCACATTGATTGTGGCATAACTTTACTTCACAACCACCCTGGAAGATTATTTTATACAAAATGGTTAATATACGTCTACCCTCATATGAGACAAAATTTCAGGGTAAATGGACCAACCAGAACCACGCAGGACCAGTTACAATGCAACCACTATTTTTGACGCAATTTACCCCAATTTGGGCACTATTTCTGGCCTAACATCCCCCCAGAACCTCCCTGGAAGACCAATTTTACACAAAATTGTGAATTATACATCTACCCACAAATGAGACACAATTCTTGGGTAAATGGACCAACCAGAACCGCTCAGGACCAGTTCCAATACAAGCACTCGTTGTCATAAAAGTGCCCATATTAGGTACATTGATTGTGGCATAACTTTACTTCACGACCACCCTGGAAGATTATTTTATAGAAAATGGTCAATATACGTCTACCCTCATATGAGACAAAATTTCAGGGTAAATGGAACAACCAGAACCACCCAAGACCAGTTCCAAGACAACCACTATTTTTGACGCAATTTACCCCAATTTGGGCACTTATTCTTGCCTAACATCCACCCAGAACCTCCCTGGAAGATTATTTTATAGAAAATGGTCAATATACATCTCCCCTCATATGAGACACAAATTCAGGGTAAATGGACCAACCAGAACCACTCAGGACCAGTTCCAACACAAGCACTCGTTGTCATAAAAGTGCCCATATTAGGCACATTGATTGTGGCATAACTTTACTTCACAACCACCCTGGAAGATTATTTTATACATTATGGTCAATATACATCTCCCCTCATATGAGACACAATTTCAGGGTAAATGGACAAACCAGAACCACCCAAGACAAGTTCCAAGACAACCACTATTTTTAACGAAATTTACCCCAATTTGGGCACTATTTCTTGCCTAACATCCACCCAGAACCTCCCTGGAAGATTATTTTATAGAAAATGGTCAATATACATCTCCCCTCATATGAGACACAATTTCAGGGTAAATGGACCTACCAGAACCGCTCAGGACCAGTTCCAACACAAGCACTCGTTGTGATAAAAGTGCCCATATTAGGCACACAGATTGTGGCATAACTTTCTTTCACAACCACCCTGGAAGATTATTTTATACAGAATGGTCAATATACGTCTACCTTCATATGAGACACAATTTCAGGGTAAATGGACCAACCAGAACCACCCAAGACCAGTTCCAATGCAACCACTATTTTTAACGAAAATTACCCCATTTTGGGCACTATTTCTTGCCTAACATCCCCCCAGAACCTCCCTGGAAGACTAATTTTATACAAAATGGTGAATTATACATCTACCCGCAAATGAGACACAATTTCTGGGTAAATGGACCAACCAGAACCGCTCAGGACCAGTTCCAATACAAGCACTCGTTGTCATAAAAGTGTCCATATTAGGTACACTGATTGTGGCATAACTTTGCTTCACGGCATCCCTGGAAGATTATTTTATACAAAATGGTCAATATACATCTACCCTCATATGAGACAAAATTTCAGGGTAAATGGACCAACCAGAACCACCCAAGACCAGTTCCAATGCAACCACTATTTTTAACGAAATTTACCCCATTTTGGGCACTATTTCTGGCCTAACATCCCTCCAGAACCTCCCTGGAAGACTAATTTTACACAAATTTGTCAATAATACATCTACCCACAAATAAGACACAATTCCTGGGTAAATGGACCAACCAGAACCACCCAGGACCAGTTCCAATACAAGCACTCGTTGTCATAAAAGTGCCCATATTAGGTACATTGATTGTGGCATAACTTTACTTCACAACATCCTTGGAAGATTATTTTATACAAAATGGTCAATATACATCTCCCCTCATATGAGACAAAATTTCAGGGTAAATGGACCAACCAGAACCACCCAAGACAAGTTCCAAGACCACCACTATTTTTGACGCAATTTACCCCAATTTGGGCACTTATTCTTGCCTAACATCCACCCAGAACCTCCCTGGAAGATTATTTTATAGAAAATGGTCAATATACATCTCCCCTCATATGAGACACAATTTCAGGGTAAATGGACCAACCAGAACCACTCAGGACCAGTTCCAACACAAGCACTCGTTGTCATAAAAGTGCCCATTTTAGGCACATTGATTGTGGCATAACTTTACTTCACAACCACCCTGGAAGATTATTTTATACATTATGGTCAATATACATCTCCCCTCATATGAGACACAATTTCAGGGTAAATGGACAAACCAGAACCACCCAAGACAAGTTCCAAGACAACCACTATTTTTAACGAAATTTACCCCAATTTGGGCACTATTTCTTGCCTAACATCCACCCAGAACCTCCCTGGAAGATTATTTTATAGAAAATGGTCAATATACATCTCCCCTCATATGAGACACAATTTCAGGGTAAATGGACCAACCAGAACCGCTCAGGACCAGTTCCAACACAAGCACTCGTTGTGATAAAAGTGCCCATATTAGGCACACAGATTGTGGCATAACTTTCTTTCACAACCACCCTGGAAGATTATTTTATACAGAATGGTCAATATACGTCTACCTTCATATGAGACACAATTTCAGGGTAAATGGACCAACCAGAACCACCCAAGACCAGTTCCAATGCAACCACTATTTTTAACGAAAATTAACCCATTTTGGGCACTATTTCTTGCCTAACATCCCCCCAGAACCTCCCTGGAAGACTAATTTTATACAAAATGGTGAATTATACATCTACCCGCAAATGAGACACAATTCCCGGGTAAATGGACCAACCAGAACCGCTCAGGACCAGTTCCAATACAAGCACTCGTTGTCATAAAAGTGCCCATATTAGGTACATTGATTGTGGCATAACTTTACTTCACGACCACCCTGGAAGATTATTTTATAGAAAATGGTCAATATACGTCTACCCTCATATGAGACAAAATTTCAGGGTAAATGGAACAACCAGAACCACCCAAGACCAGTTCCAATGCAACCACTATTTTTAACGAAAATTACCCCATTTTGGGCACTATTTCTTGCCTAACATCCCCCCAGAACCTCCCTGGAAGACTAATTTTATACAAAATGGTGAATTATACATCTACCCGCAAATGAGACACAATTTCTGGGTAAATGGACCAACCAGAACCGCTCAGGACCAGTTCCAATACAAGCACTCGTTGTCATAAAAGTGTCCATATTAGGTACACTGATTGTGGCATAACTTTGCTTCACAGCATCCCTGGAATATTATTTTATACAAAATGGTCAATATACATCTACCCTCATATGAGACAAAATTTCAGGGTAAATGGACCAACCAGAACCACCCATGACCAGTTCCAATGCAACCACTATTTTTAACGAAATTTACCCCATTTTGGGCACTATTTCTGGCCTAACATCCCTCCAGAACCTCCCTGGAAGACTAATTTTACACAAATTTGTCAATAATACATCTACCCACAAATAAGACACAATTCCTGGGTAAATGGACCAACCAGAACCACCCAGGACCAGTTCCAATACAAGCACTCGTTGTCATAAAAGTGCCCATATTAGGTACATTGATTGTGGCATAACTTTACTTCACAACATCCTTGGAAGATTATTTTATACAAAATGGTCAATATACGTCTACCCTCATAGGAGACAAAATTTCAGGGTAAATGGACCAACCAGAACCACCCAGGACCAGTTACAATGCAACCACTATTTTTGACGCAATTTACCCCAATTTGGGCACTATTTCTCGCCTAACATCCCCCCAGAACCTCCCTGGAAGACCAATTTTACACATAATTGTGAATTATACATCTACCCACAAATGAGACACAATTCCCGGGTAAATGGACCAACCAGAACCGCTCAGGACCAGTTCCAATACAAGCACTCGTTGTCATAAAAGTGCCCATATTAGGTACATTGATTGTGGCATAACTTTACTTCACGACCACCCTGGAAGATTATTTTATACAAAATGGTCAATATACGTCTACCCTCATATGAGACAAAATTTCAGGGTAAATGGACCAACCAGAACAACCAAGACCAGTTCCAAGACAACCACTATTTTTGACGCAATTTACCCCAATTTGGGCACTTATTCTTGCCTAACATCCACCCAGAACCTCCCTGGAAGATTATTTTATAGAAAATGTTCAATATACATCTCCCCTCATATGAGACACAATTTCAGGTTAAATGGACCAACCAGAACCACTCAGGACCAGTTCCAACACAAGCACTCGTTGTCATAAAAGTGCCCATATTAGGCACATTGATTGTGGCATAACTTTACTTCACAACCACCCTGGAAGATTATTTTATACATTATGGTCAATATACATCTCCCCTCATATGAGACACAATTTCAGGGTAAATGGACCAACCAGAACCACCCAAGACAAGTTCCAAGACAACAACTATTTTTGACGCAATTTACCCCAATTTGGGCACTTATTCTTGCCTAACATCCACCCAGAACCTCCCTGGATGATTATTTTATAGAAAATGGTCAATATCCATCTCCCCTCATATGAGACACAATTTCAGGGTAAATGGACCAACCAGAACCACTCAGGACCAGTTCCAACACAAGCACTCGTTGTCATAAAAGTGCCCATATTAGGCACATTGATTGTGGCATAACTTTACTTCACAACCACCCTGGAAGATTATTTTATACATTATGGTCAATATACATCTCCCCTCATATGAGACACAATTTCAGGGTAAATGGACCAACCAGAACCACCCAAGACCAGTTCCAATGCAACCACTATTTTTAACGAAATTTACCCCATTTTGGGCACTATTTCTTGCCTAACATCCCCCCAGAACCTCCCTGGAAGACTAATTTTATACAAAATGGTGAATTATACATCTACCCGCAAATGAGACACAATTTCTGGGTAAATGGACCAACCAGAACCGCTCAGGACCAGTTCCAATACAAGCACTCGTTGTCATAAAAGTGTCCATATTAGGTACACTGATTGTGGCATAACTTTGCTTCACAGCATCCCTGGAAGATTATTTTATACAAAATGGTCAATATACATCTACCCTCATATGAGACAAAATTTCAGGGTAAATGGACCAACTAGAACCACCCATGACCAGTTCCAATGCAACCACTATTTTTAACGAAATTTACCCCATTTTGGGCACTATTTCTGGCCTAACATCCCTCCAGAACCTCCATGGAAGACTAATTTTACACAAATTTGTCAATAATACATCTACCCACAAATAAGACACAATTCCTGGGTAAATGGACCAACCAGAACCACCCAGGACCAGTTCCAATACAAGCACTCGTTGTCATAAAAGTGCCCATATTAGGTACATTGATTGTGGCATAACTTTACTTCACAACATCCTTGGAAGATTATTTTATACAAAATGGTCAATATACGTCTACCCTCATAGGAGACAAAATTTCAGGGTAAATGGACCAACCAGAACCACCCAGGACCAGTTACAATGCAACCACTATTTTTGACGCAATTTACCCCAATTTGGGCACTATTTCTCGCCTAACATCCCCCCAGAAGCTCCCTGGAAGACCAATTTTACACATAATTGTGAATTATACATCTACCCACAAATGAGACACAATTCCCGGGTAAATGGACCAACCAGAACCGCTCAGGACCAGTTCCAATACAAGCACTCGTTGTCATAAAAGTGCCCATATTAGGTACATTGATTGTGGCATAACTTTACTTCACGACCACCCTGGAAGATTATTTTATACAAAATGGTCAATATACGTCTACCCTCATATGAGACAAAATTTCAGGGTAAATGGACCAACCAGAACAACCAAGACCAGTTCCAAGACAACCACTATTTTTGACGCAATTTACCCCAATTTGGGCACTTATTCTTGCCTAACATCCACCCAGAACCTCCCTGGAAGATTATTTTATAGAAAATGTTCAATATACATCTCCCCTCATATGAGACACAATTTCAGGTTAAATGGACCAACCAGAACCACTCAGGACCAGTTCCAACACAAGCACTCGTTGTCATAAAAGTGCCCATATTAGGCACATTGATTGTGGCATAACTTTACTTCACAACCACCCTGGAAGATTATTTTATACATTATGGTCAATATACATCTCCCCTCATATGAGACACAATTTCAGGGTAAATGGACCAACCAGAACCACCCAAGACAAGTTCCAAGACAACAACTATTTTTGACGCAATTTACCCCAATTTGGGCACTTATTCTTGCCTAACATCCACCCAGAACCTCCCTGGATGATTATTTTATAGAAAATGGTCAATATCCATCTCTCCTCATATGAGACACAATTTCAGGGTAAATGGACCAACCAGAACCACTCAGGACCAGTTCCAACACAAGCACTCGTTGTCATAAAAGTGCCCATATTAGGCACATTGATTGTGGCATAACTTTACTTCACAACCACCCTGGAAGATTATTTTATACATTATGGTCAATATACATCTCCCCTCATATGAGACACAATTTCAGGGTAAATGGACCAACCAGAACCACCCAAGACCAGTTCCAATGCAACCACTATTTTTAACGAAATTTACCCCATTTTGGGCACTATTTCTTGCCTAACATCCCCCCAGAACCTCCCTGGAAGACTAATTTTATACAAAATGGTGAATTATACATCTACCCGCAAATGAGACACAATTTCTGGGTAAATGGACCAACCAGAACCGCTCAGGACCAGTTCCAATACAAGCACTCGTTGTCATAAAAGTGTCCATATTAGGTACACTGATTGTGGCATAACTTTGCTTCACAGCATCCCTGGAAGATTATTTTATACAAAATGGTCAATATACATCTACCCTCATATGAGACAAAATTTCAGGGTAAATGGACCAACTAGAACCACCCATGACCAGTTCCAATGCAACCACTATTTTTAACGAAATTTACCCCATTTTGGGCACTATTTCTGGCCTAACATCCCTCCAGAACCTCCCTGGAAGACTAATTTTACACAAATTTGTCAATAATACATCTACCCACAAATAAGACACAATTCCTGGGTAAATGGACCAACCAGAACCACCCAGGACCAGTTCCAGTACAAGCACTCGTTGTCATAAAAGTGCCCATATTAGGTACATTGATTGTGGCATAACTTTACTTCACAACCACCCTGGAAGATTATTTTATACCAAATGGTCAATATACGTCTACCCTCATATGAGACAAAATTTCAGGGTAAATGGACCAACCAGAACCACCCAGGACCAGTTAAAATGCAACCACTATTTTTGACGCAATTTACCCCAATTTGGGCACTATTTCTGGCCTAACATCCCCCCAGAACCTCCCTGGAAGACCAATTTTACACAAAATTGTGAATTATACATCTACCCACAAATGAGACACAATTTTTGGGTAAATGGACCAACCAGAACCGCTCAGGACCAGTTCCAATACAAGCACTCGTTGTCATAAAAGTGCCCATATTAGGTACATTGATTGTGGCATAACTTTACTTCACGACCACCCTGGAAGATTATTTTATACAAAATGGTCAATATACGTCTACCCTCATATGAGCCAAAATTTCAGGGTAAATGGACCAACCAGAACCACCCAAGACCAGTTCCAAGACAACCACTATTTTTGACGCAATTTACCCCAATTTGGGCACTTATTCTTGCCTAACATCCACCCAGAACCTCCCTGGAAGATTATTTTATAGAAAATGTTCAATATACATCTCCCCTCATATGAGACACAATTTCAGGTTAAATGGACCAACCAGAACCACTCAGGACCAGTTCCAACACAAGCACACGTTGTCATAAAAGTGCCCATATTAGGCACATTGATTGTGGTATAACTTTACTTCACAACCACCCTGGAAGATTATTTTATACATTATGGTCAATATACATCTCCCCTCATATGAGACACAATTTCAGGGTAAATGGACCAACCAGAACCACCCAAGACAAGTTCCAAGACAACCACTATTTTTGACGCAATTTACCCCAATTTGGGCACTTATTCTTGCCTAACATCCACCCAGAACCTCCCTGGAAGATTATTTTATAGAAAATGGTCAATATACATCTCCCCTCATTTGAGACACAATTTCAGGGTAAATGGACCAACCAGAACCACTCAGGACCAGTTCCAACACAAGCACTCGTTGTCATAAAAGTGCCCATATTAGGCACATTGATTGTGGCATAACTTTACTTCACAACCACCCTGGAAGATCATTTTATACAGAATGGTCAATATACATCTCCCCTCATATAAGACAAAATTTCAGGGTAAATGGACCAACCAGAACCACCCAAGACAAGTTCCAAGACCACCACTATTTTTGACGCAATTTACCCCAATTTGGGAACTTATTCTTGCCTAACATCCACCCAGAACCTCCCTGGAAGATTATTTTATAGAAAATGGTCAATATACATCTCCCCTCATATGAGACACAATTTCAGGGTAAATGGACCAACCAGAACCACTCAGGACCAGTTTCAACACAAGCACTCGTTTTCATAAAAGTGCCCATATTAGGCACATTGATTGTGGCATAACTTTACTTCACAACCACCCTGGAAGATTATTTTATACAAAATGGTTAATATACGTCTACCCTCATATGAGACAAAATTTCAGGGTAAATGGACCAACCAGAACCACCCAGGACCAGTTACAATGCAACCACTATTTTTGACGCAATTTACCCCAATTTGGGCACTATTTCTGGCCTAACATCCCCCCAGAACCTCCCTGGAAGACCAATTTTACACAAAATTGTGAATTATACATCTACCCACAAATGAGACACAATTCTTGGGTAAATGGACCAACCAGAACCGCTCAGGACCAGTTCCAATACAAGCACTCGTTGTCATAAAAGTGCCCATATTAGGTACATTGATTGTGGCATAACTTTACTTCACGACCACCCTGGAAGATTATTTTATAGAAAATGGTCAATATACGTCTACCCTCATATGAGACAAAATTTCAGGGTAAATGGAACAACCAGAACCACCCAAGACCAGTTCCAAGACAACCACTATTTTTGACGCAATTTACCCCAATTTGGGCACTTATTCTTGCCTAACATCCACCCAGAACCTCCCTGGAAGATTACTTTATAGAAAATGGTCAATATACATCTCCCCTCATATGAGACACAATTTCAGGGTAAATGGACCAACCAGAACCACTCAGGACCAGTTCCAACACAAGCACTCGTTGTCATAAAAGTGCCCATATTAGGCACATTGATTGTGGCATAACTTTACTTCACAACCACCCTGGAATATCATTTTATACAGAATGGTCAATATACATCTCCCCTCATATGAGACAAAATTTCAGGGTAAATGGACCAACCAGAACCACCCAAGACAAGTTCCAAGACCACCACTATTTTTGACGCAATTTACCCCAATTTGGGCACTTATTCTTGCCTAACATCCACCCAGAACCTCCCTGGAAGATTATTTTATAGAAAATGGTCAATATACATCTCCCCTCATATGAGACACAATTTCAGGGTAAATGGACCAACCAGAACCACTCAGGACCAGTTCCAACACAAGCACTCGTTGTCATAAAAGTGCCCATATTAGGCACATTGATTGTGGCATAACTTTACTTCACAACCACCCTGGAAGATTATTTTATACATTATGGTCAATATACATCTCCCCTCATATGAGACACAATTTCAGGGTAAATGGACAAACCAGAACCACCCAAGACAAGTTCCAAGACAACCACTATTTTTAACGAAATTTACCCCAATTTGGGCACTATTTCTTGCCTAACATCCACCCAGAACCTCCCTGGAAGATTATTTTATAGAAAATGGTCAATATACATCTCCCCTCATATGAGACACAATTTCAGGGTAAATGGACCTACCAGAACCGCTCAGGACCAGTTCCAACACAAGCACTCGTTGTGATAAAAGTGCCCATATTAGGCACACAGATTGTGGCATAACTTTCTTTCACAACCACCCTGGAAGATTATTTTATACAGAATGGTCAATATACGTCTACCTTCATATGAGACACAATTTCAGGGTAAATGGACCAACCAGAACCACCCAAGACCAGTTCCAATGCAACCACTATTTTTAACGAAAATTACCCCATTTTGGGCACTATTTCTTGCCTAACATCCCCCCAGAACCTCCCTGGAAGACTAATTTTATACAAAATGGTGAATTATACATCTACCCGCAAATGAGACACAATTTCTGGGTAAATGGACCAACCAGAACCGCTCAGGACCAGTTCCAATACAAGCACTCGTTGTCATAAAAGTGTCCATATTAGGTACACTGATTGTGGCATAACTTTGCTTCACGGCATCCCTGGAAGATTATTTTATACAAAATGGTCAATATACATCTACCCTCATATGAGACAAAATTTCAGGGTAAATGGACCAACCAGAACCACCCAAGACCAGTTCCAATGCAACCACTATTTTTAACGAAATTTACCCCATTTTGGGCACTATTTCTGGCCTAACATCCCTCCAGAACCTCCCTGGAAGACTAATTTTACACAAATTTGTCAATAATACATCTACCCACAAATAAGACACAATTCCTGGGTAAATGGACCAACCAGAACCACCCAGGACCAGTTCCAATACAAGCACTCGTTGTCATAAAAGTGCCCATATTAGGTACATTGATTGTGGCATAACTTTACTTCACAACATCCTTGGAAGATTATTTTATACAAAATGGTCAATATACATCTCCCCTCATATGAGACAAAATTTCAGGGTAAATGGACCAACCAGAACCACCCAAGACAAGTTCCAAGACCACCACTATTTTTGACGCAATTTACCCCAATTTGGGCACTTATTCTTGCCTAACATCCACCCAGAACCTCCCTGGAAGATTATTTTATAGAAAATGGTCAATATACATCTCCCCTCATATGAGACACAATTTCAGGGTAAATGGACCAACCAGAACCACTCAGGACCAGTTCCAACACAAGCACTCGTTGTCATAAAAGTGCCCATTTTAGGCACATTGATTGTGGCATAACTTTACTTCACAACCACCCTGGAAGATTATTTTATACAGAATGGTCAATATACGTCTACCTTCATATGAGACACAATTTCAGGGTAAATGGACCAACCAGAACCACCCAAGACCAGTTCCAATGCAACCACTATTTTTAACGAAAATTACCCCATTTTGGGCACTATTTCTTGCCTAACATCCCCCCAGAACCTCCCTGGAAGACTAATTTTATACAAAATGGTGAATTATACATCTACCCGCAAATTAGACACAATTTCTGGGTAAATGGACCAACCAGAACCGCTCAGGACCAGTTCCAATACAAGCACTCGTTGTCATAAAAGTGTCCATATTAGGTACACTGATTGTGGCATAACTTTGCTTCACGGCATCCCTGGAAGATTATTTTATACAAAATGGTCAATATACATCTACCCTCATATGAGACAAAATTTCAGGGTAAATGGACCAACCAGAACCACCCAAGACCAGTTCCAATGCAACCACTATTTTTAACGAAATTTACCCCATTTTGGGCACTATTTCTGGCCTAACATCCCTCCAGAACCTCCCTGGAAGACTAATTTTACACAAATTTGTCAATAATACATCTACCCACAAATAAGACACAATTCCTGGGTAAATGGACCAACCAGAACCACCCAGGACCAGTTCCAATACAAGCACTCGTTGTCATAAAAGTGCCCATATTAGGTACATTGATTGTGGCATAACTTTACTTCACAACATCCTTGGAAGATTATTTTATACAAAATGGTCAATATACGTCTACCCTCATATGAGACAAAATTTCAGGGTAAATGGACCAACCAGAACCACCCAGGACCAGTTACAATGCAACCACTATTTTTGACGCAATTTACCCCAATTTGGGCACTATTTCTGGCCTTACATCCCCCCAGAACCTCCCTGGAAGACCAATTTTACACAAAATTGTGAATTATACATCTACCCACAAATGAGACACAATTCCCGGGTAAATGGACCAACCAGAACCGCTCAGGACCAGTTCCAATACAAGCACTCGTTGTCATAAAAGTGCCCATATTAGGTACATTGATTGTGGCATAACTTTACTTCACGACCACCCTGGAAGATTATTTTATACAAAATGGTCAATATACGTCTACCCTCATATGAGACAAAATTTCAGGGTAAATGGACCAACCAGAACCACCCAAGACCAGTTCCAAGACAACCACTCTTTTTGACGCAATTTACCCCAATTTGGGCACTTATTCTTGCCTAACATCCACCCAGAACCTCCCTGGAAGATTATTTTATAGAAAATGTTCAATATACATCTCCCCTCATATGAGACACAATTTTAGGTTAAATGGACCAACCAGAACCACTCAGGACCAGTTCCAACACAAGCACTCGTTGTCATAAAAGTGCCCATATTAGGCACATTGATTGTGGCATAACTTTACTTCACAACCACCCTGGAAGATTATTTTATACATTATGGTCAATATACATCTCCCCTCATATGAGACACAATTTCAGGGTAAATGGACCAACCAGAACCACCCAAGACAAGTTCCAAGACAACCACTATTTTTGACGCAATTTACCCCAATTTGGGCACTTATTCTTGCCTAACATCCACCCAGAACCTCCCTGGAAGATTATTTTATAGAAAATGTTCATTATACATCTCCCCTCATATGAGACACAATTTCAGGTTAAATGGACCAACCAGAACCACTCAGGACCAGTTCCAACACAAGCACTCGTTGTCATAAAAGTGCCCATATTAGGCACATTGATTGTGGCATAACTTTACTTCACAACCACCCTGGAAGATTATTTTATACATTATGGTCAATATACATCTCCCCTCATATGAGACACAATTTCAGGGTAAATGGACCAACCAGAACCACCCAAGACAAGTTCCAAGACAACCACTATTTTTGACGCAATTTACCCCAATTTGGGCACTTATTCTTGCCTAACATCCACCCAGAACCTCCCTGGAAGATTATTTTATAGAAAATGGTCAATATACATCTCCCCTCATTTGAGACACAATTTCAGGGTAAATGGACCAACCAGAACCACTCAGGACCAGTTCCAACACAAGCACTCGTTGTCATAAAAGTGCCCATATTAGGCACATTGATTGTGGCATAACTTTACTTCACAACCACCCTGGAAGATCATTTTATACAGAATGGTCAATATACATCTCCCCTCATATAAGACAAAATTTCAGGGTAAATGGACCAACCAGAACTACCCAAGACAAGTTCCAAGACCACCACTATTTTTGACGCAATTTACCCCAATTTGGGAACTTATTCTTGCCTAACATCCACCCAGAACCTCCCTGGAAGATTATTTTATAGAAAATGGTCAATATACATCTCCCCTCATATGAGACACAATTTCAGGGTAAATGGACCAACCAGAACCACTCAGGACCAGTTTCAACACAAGCACTCGTTTTCATAAAAGTGCCCATATTAGGCACATTGATTGTGGCATAACTTTACTTCACAACCACCCTGGAAGATTATTTTATACAAAATGGTTAATATACGTCTACCCTCATATGAGACAAAATTTCAGGGTAAATGGACCAACCAGAACCACCCAGGACCAGTTACAATGCAACCACTATTTTTGACGCAATTTACCCCAATTTGGGCACTATTTCTGGCCTAACATCCCCCCAGAACCTCCCTGGAAGACCAATTTTACACAAAATTGTGAATTATACATCTACCCACAAATGAGACACAATTCCCGGGTAAATGGACCAACCAGAACCGCTCAGGACCAGTTCCAATACAAGCACTCGTTGTCATAAAAGTGCCCATATTAGGTACATTGATTGTGGCATAACTTTACTTCACGACCACCCTGGAAGATTATTTTATAGAAAATGGTCAATATACGTCTAACCTCATATGAGACAAAATTTCAGGGTAAATGGACCAACCAGAACCACCCAAGACCAGTTCCAATGCAACCACTATTTTTAACGAAATTTACCCCATTTTGGGCACTATTTCTGGCCTAACATCCCTCCAGAACCTCCCTGGAAGACTAATTTTACACAAATGTGTCAATAATACATCTACCCACAAAAAAGACACAATTCCTGGGTAAATGGACCAACCAGAACCACCCAGGACCAGTTCCAATACAAGCACTCGTTGTCATAAAAGTGCCCATATTAGGTACATTGATTGTGGCATAACTTTACTTCACAACATCTTTGGAAGATTATTTTATACAAAATGGTCAATATACATCTCCCCTCATATGAGACAAAATTTCAGGGTAAATGGACCAACCAGAACCACCCAAGACAAGTTCCAAGACCACCACTATTTTTGACGCAATTTACCCCAATTTGGGCACTTATTCTTGCCTAACATCCACCCAGAACCTCCCTGGAAGATTATTTTATAGAAAATGGTCAATATACATCTCCCCTCATATGAGACACAATTTCAGGGTAAATGGACCAACCAGAACCACTCAGGACCAGTTCCAACACAAGCACTCGTTGTCATAAAAGTGCCCATTTTAGGCACATTGATTGTGGCATAACTTTACTTCACAACCACCCTGGAAGATTATTTTATACATTATGGTCAATATACATCTCCCCTCATATGAGACACAATTTCAGGGTAAATGGACCAACCAGAACCACCCAAGACAAGTTCCAAGACAACAACTATTTTTGACGCAATTTACCCCAATTTGGGCACTTATTCTTGCCTAACATCCACCCAGAACCTCCCTGGATGATTATTTTATAGAAAATGGTCAATATCCATCTCCCCTCATATGAGACACAATTTCAGGGTAAATGGACCAACCAGAACCACTCAGGACCAGTTCCAACACAAGCACTCGTTGTCATAAAAGTGCCCATATTAGGCACATTGATTGTGGCATAACTTTACTTCACAACCACCCTGGAAGATTATTTTATACATTATGGTCAATATACATCTCCCCTCATATGAGACACAATTTCAGGGTAAATGGACCAACCAGAACCACCCAAGACCAGTTCCAATGCAACCACTATTTTTAACGAAATTTACCCCATTTTGGGCACTATTTCTTGCCTAACATCCCCCCAGAACCTCCCTGGAAGACTAATTTTATACAAAATGGTGAATTATACATCTACCCGCAAATGAGACACAATTTCTGGGTAAATGGACCAACCAGAACCGCTCAGGACCAGTTCCAATACAAGCACTCGTTGTCATAAAAGTGTCCATATTAGGTACACTGATTGTGGCATAACTTTGCTTTACAGCATCCCTGGAAGATTATTTTATACAAAATGGTCAATATACATCTACCCTCATATGAGACAAAATTTCAGGGTAAATGGCCTAACTAGAACCACCCATGACCAGTTCCAATGCAACCACTATTTTTAACGAAATTTACCCCATTTTGGGCACTATTTCTGGCCTAACATCCCTCCAGAACCTCCCTGGAAGACTAATTTTACACAAATTTGTCAATAATACATCTACCCACAAATAAGACACAATTCCTGGGTAAATGGACCAACCAGAACCACCCAGGACCAGTTCCAGTACAAGCACTCGTTGTCATAAAAGTGCCCATATTAGGTACATTGATTGTGGCATAACTTTACTTCACAACCACCCTGGAAGATTATTTTATACCAAATGGTCAATATACGTCTACCCTCATATGAGACAAAATTTCAGGGTAAATGGACCAACCAGAACCACCCAGGACCAGTTAAAATGCAACCACTATTTTTGACGCAATTTACCCCAATTTGGGCACTATTTCTGGCCTAACATCCCCCCAGAACCTCCCTGGAAGACCAATTTTACACAAAATTGTGAATTATACATCTACCCACATATGAGACACAATTTTTGGGTAAATGGACCAACCAGAACCGCTCAGGACCAGTTCCAATACAAGCACTCGTTGTCATAAAAGTGCCCATATTAGGTACATTGATTGTGGCATAACTTTACTTCACGACCACCCTGGAAGATTATTTTATACAAAATGGTCAATATACGTCTACCCTCATATGAGACAAAATTTCAGGGTAAATGGACCAACCAGAACCACCCAAGACCAGTTCCAAGACAACCACTATTTTTGACGCAATTTACCCCAATTTGGGCACTTATTCTTGCCTAACATCCACCCAGAACCTCCCTGGAAGATTATTTTATAGAAAATGTTCAATATACATCTCCCCTCATATGAGACACAATTTCAGGTTAAATGGACCAACCAGAACCACTCAGGACCAGTTCCAACACAAGCACTCGTCATAAAAGTGCCCATATTAGGCACATTGATTGTGGCATAACTTTACTTCACAACCACCCTGGAAGATTATTTTATACATTATGGTCAATATACATCTCCCCTCATATGAGACACAATTTCAGGGTAAATGGACCAACCAGAACCACCCAAGACAAGTTCCAAGACAACCACTATTTTTGACGCAATTTACCCCAATTTGGACACTTATTCTTGCCTAACATCCACCCAGAACCTCCCTGGAAGATTATTTTATAGAAAATGGTCAATATACATCTCCCCTCATTTGAGACACAATTTCAGGGTAAATGGACCAACCAGAACCACTCAGGACCAGTTCCAACACAAGCACTCGTTGTCATAAAAGTGCCCATATTAGGCACATTGATTGTGGCATAACTTTACTTCACAACCACCCTGGAAGATCATTTTATACAGAATGGTCAATATACATCTCCCCTCATATAAGACAAAATTTCAGGGTAAATGGACCAACCAGAACCACCCAAGACAAGTTCCAAGACCACCACTATTTTTGACGCAATTTACCCCAATTTGGGAACTTATTCTTGCCTAACATCCACCCAGAACCTCCCTGGAAGATTATTTTATAGAAAATGGTGAATTATACATCTACCCGCAAATTAGACACAATTTCTGGGTAAATGGACCAACCAGAACCGCTCAGGACCAGTTCCAATACAAGCACTCGTTGTCATAAAAGTGTCCATATTAGGTACACTGATTGTGGCATAACTTTGCTTCACGGCATCCCTGGAAGATTATTTTATACAAAATGGTCAATATACATCTACCCTCATATGAGACAAAATTTCAGGGTAAATGGACCAACCAGAACCACCCAAGACCAGTTCCAATGCAACCACTATTTTTAACGAAATTTACCCCATTTTGGGCACTATTTCTGGCCTAACATCCCTCCAGAACCTCCCTGGAAGACTAATTTTACACAAATTTGTCAATAATACATCTACCCACAAATAAGACACAATTCCTGGGTAAATGGACCAACCAGAACCACCCAGGACCAGTTCCAATACAAGCACTCGTTGTCATAAAAGTGCCCATATTAGGTACATTGATTGTGGCATAACTTTACTTCACAACATCCTTGGAAGATTATTTTATACAAAATGGTCAATATACGTCTACCCTCATATGAGACAAAATTTCAGGGTAAATGGACCAACCAGAACCACCCAGGACCAGTTACAATGCAACCACTATTTTTGACGCAATTTACCCCAATTTGGGCACTATTTCTGGCCTTACATCCCCCCAGAACCTCCCTGGAAGACCAATTTTACACAAAATTGTGAATTATACATCTACCCACAAATGAGACACAATTCCCGGGTAAATGGACCAACCAGAACCGCTCAGGACCAGTTCCAATACAAGCACTCGTTGTCATAAAAGTGCCCATATTAGGTACATTGATTGTGGCATAACTTTACTTCACGACCACCCTGGAAGATTATTTTATACAAAATGGTCAATATACGTCTACCCTCATATGAGACAAAATTTCAGGGTAAATGGACCAACCAGAACCACCCAAGACCAGTTCCAAGACAACCACTCTTTTTGACGCAATTTACCCCAATTTGGGCACTTATTCTTGCCTAACATCCACCCAGAACCTCCCTGGAAGATTATTTTATAGAAAATGTTCAATATACATCTCCCCTCATATGAGACACAATTTTAGGTTAAATGGACCAACCAGAACCACTCAGGACCAGTTCCAACACAAGCACTCGTTGTCATAAAAGTGCCCATATTAGGCACATTGATTGTGGCATAACTTTACTTCACAACCACCCTGGAAGATTATTTTATACATTATGGTCAATATACATCTCCCCTCATATGAGACACAATTTCAGGGTAAATGGACCAACCAGAACCACCCAAGACAAGTTCCAAGACAACCACTATTTTTGACGCAATTTACCCCAATTTGGGCACTTATTCTTGCCTAACATCCACCCAGAACCTCCCTGGAAGATTATTTTATAGAAAATGTTCATTATACATCTCCCCTCATATGAGACACAATTTCAGGTTAAATGGACCAACCAGAACCACTCAGGACCAGTTCCAACACAAGCACTCGTTGTCATAAAAGTGCCCATATTAGGCACATTGATTGTGGCATAACTTTACTTCACAACCACCCTGGAAGATTATTTTATACATTATGGTCAATATACATCTCCCCTCATATGAGACACAATTTCAGGGTAAATGGACCAACCAGAACCACCCAAGACAAGTTCCAAGACAACCACTATTTTTGACGCAATTTACCCCAATTTGGGCACTTATTCTTGCCTAACATCCACCCAGAACCTCCCTGGAAGATTATTTTATAGAAAATGGTCAATATACATCTCCCCTCATTTGAGACACAATTTCAGGGTAAATGGACCAACCAGAACCACTCAGGACCAGTTCCAACACAAGCACTCGTTGTCATAAAAGTGCCCATATTAGGCACATTGATTGTGGCATAACTTTACTTCACAACCACCCTGGAAGATCATTTTATACAGAATGGTCAATATACATCTCCCCTCATATAAGACAAAATTTCAGGGTAAATGGACCAACCAGAACTACCCAAGACAAGTTCCAAGACCACCACTATTTTTGACGCAATTTACCCCAATTTGGGAACTTATTCTTGCCTAACATCCACCCAGAACCTCCCTGGAAGATTATTTTATAGAAAATGGTCAATATACATCTCCCCTCATATGAGACACAATTTCAGGGTAAATGGACCAACCAGAACCACTCAGGACCAGTTTCAACACAAGCACTCGTTTTCATAAAAGTGCCCATATTAGGCACATTGATTGTGGCATAACTTTACTTCACAACCACCCTGGAAGATTATTTTATACAAAATGGTTAATATACGTCTACCCTCATATGAGACAAAATTTCAGGGTAAATGGACCAACCAGAACCACCCAGGACCAGTTACAATGCAACCACTATTTTTGACGCAATTTACCCCAATTTGGGCACTATTTCTGGCCTAACATCCCCCCAGAACCTCCCTGGAAGACCAATTTTACACAAAATTGTGAATTATACATCTACCCACAAATGAGACACAATTCCCGGGTAAATGGACCAACCAGAACCGCTCAGGACCAGTTCCAATACAAGCACTCGTTGTCATAAAAGTGCCCATATTAGGTACATTGATTGTGGCATAACTTTACTTCACGACCACCCTGGAAGATTATTTTATAGAAAATGGTCAATATACGTCTAACCTCATATGAGACAAAATTTCAGGGTAAATGGACCAACCAGAACCACCCAAGACCAGTTCCAATGCAACCACTATTTTTAACGAAATTTACCCCATTTTGGGCACTATTTCTGGCCTAACATCCCTCCAGAACCTCCCTGGAAGACTAATTTTACACAAATGTGTCAATAATACATCTACCCACAAAAAAGACACAATTCCTGGGTAAATGGACCAACCAGAACCACCCAGGACCAGTTCCAATACAAGCACTCGTTGTCATAAAAGTGCCCATATTAGGTACATTGATTGTGGCATAACTTTACTTCACAACATCTTTGGAAGATTATTTTATACAAAATGGTCAATATACATCTCCCCTCATATGAGACAAAATTTCAGGGTAAATGGACCAACCAGAACCACCCAAGACAAGTTCCAAGACCACCACTATTTTTGACGCAATTTACCCCAATTTGGGCACTTATTCTTGCCTAACATCCACCCAGAACCTCCCTGGAAGATTATTTTATAGAAAATGGTCAATATACATCTCCCCTCATATGAGACACAATTTCAGGGTAAATGGACCAACCAGAACCACTCAGGACCAGTTCCAACACAAGCACTCGTTGTCATAAAAGTGCCCATTTTAGGCACATTGATTGTGGCATAACTTTACTTCACAACCACCCTGGAAGATTATTTTATACATTATGGTCAATATACATCTCCCCTCATATGAGACACAATTTCAGGGTAAATGGACCAACCAGAACCACCCAAGACAAGTTCCAAGACAACAACTATTTTTGACGCAATTTACCCCAATTTGGGCACTTATTCTTGCCTAACATCCACCCAGAACCTCCCTGGATGATTATTTTATAGAAAATGGTCAATATCCATCTCCCCTCATATGAGACACAATTTCAGGGTAAATGGACCAACCAGAACCACTCAGGACCAGTTCCAACACAAGCACTCGTTGTCATAAAAGTGCCCATATTAGGCACATTGATTGTGGCATAACTTTACTTCACAACCACCCTGGAAGATTATTTTATACATTATGGTCAATATACATCTCCCCTCATATGAGACACAATTTCAGGGTAAATGGACCAACCAGAACCACCCAAGACCAGTTCCAATGCAACCACTATTTTTAACGAAATTTACCCCATTTTGGGCACTATTTCTTGCCTAACATCCCCCCAGAACCTCCCTGGAAGACTAATTTTATACAAAATGGTGAATTATACATCTACCCGCAAATGAGACACAATTTCTGGGTAAATGGACCAACCAGAACCGCTCAGGACCAGTTCCAATACAAGCACTCGTTGTCATAAAAGTGTCCATATTAGGTACACTGATTGTGGCATAACTTTGCTTTACAGCATCCCTGGAAGATTATTTTATACAAAATGGTCAATATACATCTACCCTCATATGAGACAAAATTTCAGGGTAAATGGCCTAACTAGAACCACCCATGACCAGTTCCAATGCAACCACTATTTTTAACGAAATTTACCCCATTTTGGGCACTATTTCTGGCCTAACATCCCTCCAGAACCTCCCTGGAAGACTAATTTTACACAAATTTGTCAATAATACATCTACCCACAAATAAGACACAATTCCTGGGTAAATGGACCAACCAGAACCACCCAGGACCAGTTCCAGTACAAGCACTCGTTGTCATAAAAGTGCCCATATTAGGTACATTGATTGTGGCATAACTTTACTTCACAACCACCCTGGAAGATAATTTTATACCAAATGGTCAATATACGTCTACCCTCATATGAGACAAAATTTCAGGGTAAATGGACCAACCAGAACCACCCAGGACCAGTTAAAATGCAACCACTATTTTTGACGCAATTTACCCCAATTTGGGCACTATTTCTGGCCTAACATCCCCCCAGAACCTCCCTGGAAGACCAATTTTACACAAAATTGTGAATTATACATCTACCCACATATGAGACACAATTTTTGGGTAAATGGACCAACCAGAACCGCTCAGGACCAGTTCCAATACAAGCACTCGTTGTCATAAAAGTGCCCATATTAGGTACATTGATTGTGGCATAACTTTACTTCACGACCACCCTGGAAGATTATTTTATACAAAATGGTCAATATACGTCTACCCTCATATGAGACAAAATTTCAGGGTAAATGGACCAACCAGAACCACCCAAGACCAGTTCCAAGACAACCACTATTTTTGACGCAATTTACCCCAATTTGGGCACTTATTCTTGCCTAACATCCACCCAGAACCTCCCTGGAAGATTATTTTATAGAAAATGTTCAATATACATCTCCCCTCATATGAGACACAATTTCAGGTTAAATGGACCAACCAGAACCACTCAGGACCAGTTCCAACACAAGCACTCGTCATAAAAGTGCCCATATTAGGCACATTGATTGTGGCATAACTTTACTTCACAACCACCCTGGAAGATTATTTTATACATTATGGTCAATATACATCTCCCCTCATATGAGACACAATTTCAGGGTAAATGGACCAACCAGAACCACCCAAGACAAGTTCCAAGACAACCACTATTTTTGACGCAATTTACCCCAATTTGGACACTTATTCTTGCCTAACATCCACCCAGAACCTCCCTGGAAGATTATTTTATAGAAAATGGTCAATATACATCTCCCCTCATTTGAGACACAATTTCAGGGTAAATGGACCAACCAGAACCACTCAGGACCAGTTCCAACACAAGCACTCGTTGTCATAAAAGTGCCCATATTAGGCACATTGATTGTGGCATAACTTTACTTCACAACCACCCTGGAAGATCATTTTATACAGAATGGTCAATATACATCTCCCCTCATATAAGACAAAATTTCAGGGTAAATGGACCAACCAGAACCACCCAAGACAAGTTCCAAGACCACCACTATTTTTGACGCAATTTACCCCAATTTGGGAACTTATTCTTGCCTAACATCCACCCAGAACCTCCCTGGAAGATTATTTTATAGAAAATGGTCAATATACATCTCCCCTCATATGAGACACAATTTCAGGGTAAATGGACCAACCAGAACCACTCAGGACCAGTTTCAACACAAGCACTCGTTTTCATAAAAGTGCCCATATTAGGCACATTGATTGTGGCATAACTTTACTTCACAACCACCCTGGAAGATTATTTTATACAAAATGGTTAATATACGTCTACCCTCATATGAGACAAAATTTCAGGGTAAATGGACCAACCAGAACCACGCAGGACCAGTTACAATGCAACCACTATTTTTGACGCAATTTACCCCAATTTGGGCACTATTTCTGGCCTAACATCCCCCCAGAACCTCCCTGGAAGACCAATTTTACACAAAATTGTGAATTATACATCTACCCACAAATGAGACACAATTCTTGGGTAAATGGACCAACCAGAACCGCTCAGGACCAGTTCCAATACAAGCACTCGTTGTCATAAAAGTGCCCATATTAGGTACATTGATTGTGGCATAACTTTACTTCACGACCACCCTGGAAGATTATTTTATAGAAAATGGTCAATATACGTCTACCCTCATATGAGACAAAATTTCAGGGTAAATGGAACAACCAGAACCACCCAAGACCAGTTCCAAGACAACCACTATTTTTGACGCAATTTACCCCAATTTGGGCACTTATTCTTGCCTAACATCCACCCAGAACCTCCCTGGAAGATTATTTTATAGAAAATGGTCAATATACATCTCCCCTCATATGAGACACAATTTCAGGGTAAATGGACCAACCAGAACCACTCAGGACCAGTTCCAACACAAGCACTCGTTGTCATAAAAGTGCCCATATTAGGCACATTGATTGTGGCATAACTTTACTTCACAACCACCCTGGAAGATTATTTTATACATTATGGTCAATATACATCTCCCCTCATATGAGACACAATTTCAGGGTAAATGGACAAACCAGAACCACCCAAGACAAGTTCCAAGACAACCACTATTTTTAACGAAATTTACCCCAATTTGGGCACTATTTCTTGCCTAACATCCACCCAGAACCTCCCTGGAAGATTATTTTATAGAAAATGGTCAATATACATCTCCCCTCATATGAGACACAATTTCAGGGTAAATGGACCTACCAGAACCGCTCAGGACCAGTTCCAACACAAGCACTCGTTGTGATAAAAGTGCCCATATTAGGCACACAGATTGTGGCATAACTTTCTTTCACAACCACCCTGGAAGATTATTTTATACAGAATGGTCAATATACGTCTACCTTCATATGAGACACAATTTCAGGGTAAATGGACCAACCAGAACCACCCAAGACCAGTTCCAATGCAACCACTATTTTTAACGAAAATTACCCCATTTTGGGCACTATTTCTTGCCTAACATCCCCCCAGAACCTCCCTGGAAGACTAATTTTATACAAAATGGTGAATTATACATCTACCCGCAAATGAGACACAATTTCTGGGTAAATGGACCAACCAGAACCGCTCAGGACCAGTTCCAATACAAGCACTCGTTGTCATAAAAGTGTCCATATTAGGTACACTGATTGTGGCATAACTTTGCTTCACAGCATCCCTGGAATATTATTTTATACAAAATGGTCAATATACATCTACCCTCATATGAGACAAAATTTCAGGGTAAATGGACCAACCAGAACCACCCATGACCAGTTCCAATGCAACCACTATTTTTAACGAAATTTACCCCATTTTGGGCACTATTTCTGGCCTAACATCCCTCCAGAACCTCCCTGGAAGACTAATTTTACACAAATTTGTCAATAATACATCTACCCACAAATAAGACACAATTCCTGGGTAAATGGACCAACCAGAACCACCCAGGACCAGTTCCAATACAAGCACTCGTTGTCATAAAAGTGCCCATATTAGGTACATTGATTGTGGCATAACTTTACTTCACAACATCCTTGGAAGATTATTTTATACAAAATGGTCAATATACGTCTACCCTCATAGGAGACAAAATTTCAGGGTAAATGGACCAACCAGAACCACCCAGGACCAGTTACAATGCAACCACTATTTTTGACGCAATTTACCCCAATTTGGGCACTATTTCTCGCCTAACATCCCCCCAGAACCTCCCTGGAAGACCAATTTTACACATAATTGTGAATTATACATCTACCCACAAATGAGACACAATTCCCGGGTAAATGGACCAACCAGAACCGCTCAGGACCAGTTCCAATACAAGCACTCGTTGTCATAAAAGTGCCCATATTAGGTACATTGATTGTGGCATAACTTTACTTCACGACCACCCTGGAAGATTATTTTATACAAAATGGTCAATATACGTCTACCCTCATATGAGACAAAATTTCAGGGTAAATGGACCAACCAGAACAACCAAGACCAGTTCCAAGACAACCACTATTTTTGACGCAATTTACCCCAATTTGGGCACTTATTCTTGCCTAACATCCACCCAGAACCTCCCTGGAAGATTATTTTATAGAAAATGTTCAATATACATCTCCCCTCATATGAGACACAATTTCAGGTTAAATGGACCAACCAGAACCACTCAGGACCAGTTCCAACACAAGCACTCGTTGTCATAAAAGTGCCCATATTAGGCACATTGATTGTGGCATAACTTTACTTCACAACCACCCTGGAAGATTATTTTATACATTATGGTCAATATACATCTCCCCTCATATGAGACACAATTTCAGGGTAAATGGACCAACCAGAACCACCCAAGACAAGTTCCAAGACAACAACTATTTTTGACGCAATTTACCCCAATTTGGGCACTTATTCTTGCCTAACATCCACCCAGAACCTCCCTGGATGATTATTTTATAGAAAATGGTCAATATCCATCTCCCCTCATATGAGACACAATTTCAGGGTAAATGGACCAACCAGAACCACTCAGGACCAGTTCCAACACAAGCACTCGTTGTCATAAAAGTGCCCATATTAGGCACATTGATTGTGGCATAACTTTACTTCACAACCACCCTGGAAGATTATTTTATACATTATGGTCAATATACATCTCCCCTCATATGAGACACAATTTCAGGGTAAATGGACCAACCAGAACCACCCAAGACCAGTTCCAATGCAACCACTATTTTTAACGAAATTTACCCCATTTTGGGCACTATTTCTTGCCTAACATCCCCCCAGAACCTCCCTGGAAGACTAATTTTATACAAAATGGTGAATTATACATCTACCCGCAAATGAGACACAATTTCTGGGTAAATGGACCAACCAGAACCGCTCAGGACCAGTTCCAATACAAGCACTCGTTGTCATAAAAGTGTCCATATTAGGTACACTGATTGTGGCATAACTTTGCTTCACAGCATCCCTGGAAGATTATTTTATACAAAATGGTCAATATACATCTACCCTCATATGAGACAAAATTTCAGGGTAAATGGACCAACTAGAACCACCCATGACCAGTTCCAATGCAACCACTATTTTTAACGAAATTTACCCCATTTTGGGCACTATTTCTGGCCTAACATCCCTCCAGAACCTCCATGGAAGACTAATTTTACACAAATTTGTCAATAATACATCTACCCACAAATAAGACACAATTCCTGGGTAAATGGACCAACCAGAACCACCCAGGACCAGTTCCAATACAAGCACTCGTTGTCATAAAAGTGCCCATATTAGGTACATTGATTGTGGCATAACTTTACTTCACAACATCCTTGGAAGATTATTTTATACAAAATGGTCAATATACGTCTACCCTCATAGGAGACAAAATTTCAGGGTAAATGGACCAACCAGAACCACCCAGGACCAGTTACAATGCAACCACTATTTTTGACGCAATTTACCCCAATTTGGGCACTATTTCTCGCCTAACATCCCCCCAGAAGCTCCCTGGAAGACCAATTTTACACATAATTGTGAATTATACATCTACCCACAAATGAGACACAATTCCCGGGTAAATGGACCAACCAGAACCGCTCAGGACCAGTTCCAATACAAGCACTCGTTGTCATAAAAGTGCCCATATTAGGTACATTGATTGTGGCATAACTTTACTTCACGACCACCCTGGAAGATTATTTTATACAAAATGGTCAATATACGTCTACCCTCATATGAGACAAAATTTCAGGGTAAATGGACCAACCAGAACAACCAAGACCAGTTCCAAGACAACCACTATTTTTGACGCAATTTACCCCAATTTGGGCACTTATTCTTGCCTAACATCCACCCAGAACCTCCCTGGAAGATTATTTTATAGAAAATGTTCAATATACATCTCCCCTCATATGAGACACAATTTCAGGTTAAATGGACCAACCAGAACCACTCAGGACCAGTTCCAACACAAGCACTCGTTGTCATAAAAGTGCCCATATTAGGCACATTGATTGTGGCATAACTTTACTTCACAACCACCCTGGAAGATTATTTTATACATTATGGTCAATATACATCTCCCCTCATATGAGACACAATTTCAGGGTAAATGGACCAACCAGAACCACCCAAGACAAGTTCCAAGACAACAACTATTTTTGACGCAATTTACCCCAATTTGGGCACTTATTCTTGCCTAACATCCACCCAGAACCTCCCTGGATGATTATTTTATAGAAAATGGTCAATATCCATCTCTCCTCATATGAGACACAATTTCAGGGTAAATGGACCAACCAGAACCACTCAGGACCAGTTCCAACACAAGCACTCGTTGTCATAAAAGTGCCCATATTAGGCACATTGATTGTGGCATAACTTTGCTTCACAGCATCCCTGGAAGATTATTTTATACATTATGGTCAATATACATCTCCCCTCATATGAGACACAATTTCAGGGTAAATGGACCAACTAGAACCACCCATGACCAGTTCCAATGCAACCACTATTTTTAACGAAATTTACCCCATTTTGGGCACTATTTCTGGCCTAACATCCCTCCAGAACCTCCCTGGAAGACTAATTTTACACAAATTTGTCAATAATACATCTACCCACAAATAAGACACAATTCCTGGGTAAATGGACCAACCAGAACCACCCAGGACCAGTTCCAGTACAAGCACTCGTTGTCATAAAAGTGCCCATATTAGGTACATTGATTGTGGCATAACTTTACTTCACAACCACCCTGGAAGATTATTTTATACCAAATGGTCAATATACGTCTACCCTCATATGAGACAAAATTTCAGGGTAAATGGAACAACCAGAACCACCCAAGACCAGTTCCAAGACAACCACTATTTTTGACGCAATTTACCCCAATTTGGGCACTTATTCTTGCCTAACATCCTCCCAGAACCTCCCTGGAAGATTATTTTATAGAAAATGGTCAATATACATCTCCCCTCATATGAGACACAATTTCAGGGTAAATGGACCAACCAGAACCACTCAGGACCAGTTCCAACACAAGCACTCGTTGTCATAAAAGTGCCCATATTAGGCACATTGATTGTGGCATAACTTTACTTCACAACCACCCTGGAATATCATTTTATACAGAATGGTCAATATACATCTCCCCTCATATGAGACAAAATTTCAGGGTAAATGGAACAACCAGAACCACCCAAGACAAGTTCCAAGACCACCACTATTTTTGACGCAATTTACCCCAATTTGGGCACTTATTCTTGCCTAACATCCACCCAGAACCTCCCTGGAAGATTATTTTATAGAAAATGGTCAATATACATCTCCCCTCATATGAGACACAATTTCAGGGTAAATGGACCAACCAGAACCACTCAGGACCAGTTCCAACACAAGCACTCGTTGTCATAAAAGTGCCCATATTAGGCACATTGATTGTGGCATAACTTTACTTCACAACCACCCTGGAAGATTATTTTATACATTATGGTCAATATACATCTCCCCTCATATGAGACACAATTTCAGGGTAAATGGACAAACCAGAACCACCCAAGACAAGTTCCAAGACAACCACTATTTTTAACGAAATTTACCCCAATTTGGGCACTATTTCTTGCCTAACATCCACCCAGAACCTCCCTGGAAGATTATTTTATAGAAAATGGTCAATATACATCTCCCCTCATATGAGACACAATTTCAGGGTAAATGGACCAACCAGAACCGCTCAGGACCAGTTCCAACACAAGCACTCGTTGTGATAAAAGTGCCCATATTAGGCACACAGATTGTGGCATAACTTTCTTTCACAACCACCCTGGAAGATTATTTTATACAGAATGGTCAATATACGTCTACCTTCATATGAGACACAATTTCAGGGTAAATGGACCAACCAGAACCACCCAAGACCAGTTCCAATGCAACCACTATTTTTAACGAAAATTACCCCATTTTGGGCACTATTTCTTGCCTAACATCCCCCCAGAACCTCCCTGGAAGACTAATTTTATACAAAATGGTGAATTATACATCTACCCGCAAATGAGACACAATTTCTGGGTAAATGGACCAACCAGAACCACTCAGGACCAGTTCCAACACAAGCACTCGTCATAAAAGTGCCCATATTAGGCACATTGATTGTGGCATAACTTTACTTCACAACCACCCTGGAAGATTATTTTATACATTATGGTCAATATACATCTCCCCTCATATGAGACACAATTTCAGGGTAAATGGACCAACCAGAACCACCCAAGACAAGTTCCAAGACAACCACTATTTTTGACGCAATTTACCCCAATTTGGACACTTATTCTTGCCTAACATCCACCCAGAACCTCCCTGGAAGATTATTTTATAGAAAATGGTCAATATACATCTCCCCTCATTTGAGACACAATTTCAGGGTAAATGGACCAACCAGAACCACTCAGGACCAGTTCCAACACAAGCACTCGTTGTCATAAAAGTGCCCATATTAGGCACATTGATTGTGGCATAACTTTACTTCACAACCACCCTGGAAGATCATTTTATACAGAATGGTCAATATACATCTCCCCTCATATAAGACAAAATTTCAGGGTAAATGGACCAACCAGAACCACCCAAGACAAGTTCCAAGACCACCACTATTTTTGACGCAATTTACCCCAATTTGGGAACTTATTCTTGCCTAACATCCACCCAGAACCTCCCTGGAAGATTATTTTATAGAAAATGGTCAATATACATCTCCCCTCATATGAGACACAATTTCAGGGTAAATGGACCAACCAGAACCACTCAGGACCAGTTTCAACACAAGCACTCGTTTTCATAAAAGTGCCCATATTAGGCACATTGATTGTGGCATAACTTTACTTCACAACCACCCTGGAAGATTATTTTATACAAAATGGTTAATATACGTCTACCCTCATATGAGACAAAATTTCAGGGTAAATGGACCAACCAGAACCACGCAGGACCAGTTACAATGCAACCACTATTTTTGACGCAATTTACCCCAATTTGGGCACTATTTCTGGCCTAACATCCCCCCAGAACCTCCCTGGAAGACCAATTTTACACAAAATTGTGAATTATACATCTACCCACAAATGAGACACAATTCTTGGGTAAATGGACCAACCAGAACCGCTCAGGACCAGTTCCAATACAAGCACTCGTTGTCATAAAAGTGCCCATATTAGGTACATTGATTGTGGCATAACTTTACTTCACGACCACCCTGGAAGATTATTTTATAGAAAATGGTCAATATACGTCTACCCTCATATGAGACAAAATTTCAGGGTAAATGGAACAACCAGAACCACCCAAGACCAGTTCCAAGACAACCACTATTTTTGACGCAATTTACCCCAATTTGGGCACTTATTCTTGCCTAACATCCACCCAGAACCTCCCTGGAAGATTATTTTATAGAAAATGGTCAATATACATCTCCCCTCATATGAGACACAATTTCAGGGTAAATGGACCAACCAGAACCACTCAGGACCAGTTCCAACACAAGCACTCGTTGTCATAAAAGTGCCCATATTAGGCACATTGATTGTGGCATAACTTTACTTCACAACCACCCTGGAAGATTATTTTATACATTATGGTCAATATACATCTCCCCTCATATGAGACACAATTTCAGGGTAAATGGACAAACCAGAACCACCCAAGACAAGTTCCAAGACAACCACTATTTTTAACGAAATTTACCCCAATTTGGGCACTATTTCTTGCCTAACATCCACCCAGAACCTCCCTGGAAGATTATTTTATAGAAAATGGTCAATATACATCTCCCCTCATATGAGACACAATTTCAGGGTAAATGGACCTACCAGAACCGCTCAGGACCAGTTCCAACACAAGCACTCGTTGTGATAAAAGTGCCCATATTAGGCACACAGATTGTGGCATAACTTTCTTTCACAACCACCCTGGAAGATTATTTTATACAGAATGGTCAATATACGTCTACCTTCATATGAGACACAATTTCAGGGTAAATGGACCAACCAGAACCACCCAAGACCAGTTCCAATGCAACCACTATTTTTAACGAAAATTACCCCATTTTGGGCACTATTTCTTGCCTAACATCCCCCCAGAACCTCCCTGGAAGACTAATTTTATACAAAATGGTGAATTATACATCTACCCGCAAATGAGACACAATTTCTGGGTAAATGGACCAACCAGAACCGCTCAGGACCAGTTCCAATACAAGCACTCGTTGTCATAAAAGTGTCCATATTAGGTACACTGATTGTGGCATAACTTTGCTTCACAGCATCCCTGGAATATTATTTTATACAAAATGGTCAATATACATCTACCCTCATATGAGACAAAATTTCAGGGTAAATGGACCAACCAGAACCACCCATGACCAGTTCCAATGCAACCACTATTTTTAACGAAATTTACCCCATTTTGGGCACTATTTCTGGCCTAACATCCCTCCAGAACCTCCCTGGAAGACTAATTTTACACAAATTTGTCAATAATACATCTACCCACAAATAAGACACAATTCCTGGGTAAATGGACCAACCAGAACCACCCAGGACCAGTTCCAATACAAGCACTCGTTGTCATAAAAGTGCCCATATTAGGTACATTGATTGTGGCATAACTTTACTTCACAACATCCTTGGAAGATTATTTTATACAAAATGGTCAATATACGTCTACCCTCATAGGAGACAAAATTTCAGGGTAAATGGACCAACCAGAACCACCCAGGACCAGTTACAATGCAACCACTATTTTTGACGCAATTTACCCCAATTTGGGCACTATTTCTCGCCTAACATCCCCCCAGAACCTCCCTGGAAGACCAATTTTACACATAATTGTGAATTATACATCTACCCACAAATGAGACACAATTCCCGGGTAAATGGACCAACCAGAACCGCTCAGGACCAGTTCCAATACAAGCACTCGTTGTCATAAAAGTGCCCATATTAGGTACATTGATTGTGGCATAACTTTACTTCACGACCACCCTGGAAGATTATTTTATACAAAATGGTCAATATACGTCTACCCTCATATGAGACAAAATTTCAGGGTAAATGGACCAACCAGAACAACCAAGACCAGTTCCAAGACAACCACTATTTTTGACGCAATTTACCCCAATTTGGGCACTTATTCTTGCCTAACATCCACCCAGAACCTCCCTGGAAGATTATTTTATAGAAAATGTTCAATATACATCTCCCCTCATATGAGACACAATTTCAGGTTAAATGGACCAACCAGAACCACTCAGGACCAGTTCCAACACAAGCACTCGTTGTCATAAAAGTGCCCATATTAGGCACATTGATTGTGGCATAACTTTACTTCACAACCACCCTGGAAGATTATTTTATACATTATGGTCAATATACATCTCCCCTCATATGAGACACAATTTCAGGGTAAATGGACCAACCAGAACCACCCAAGACAAGTTCCAAGACAACAACTATTTTTGACGCAATTTACCCCAATTTGGGCACTTATTCTTGCCTAACATCCACCCAGAACCTCCCTGGATGATTATTTTATAGAAAATGGTCAATATCCATCTCCCCTCATATGAGACACAATTTCAGGGTAAATGGACCAACCAGAACCACTCAGGACCAGTTCCAACACAAGCACTCGTTGTCATAAAAGTGCCCATATTAGGCACATTGATTGTGGCATAACTTTACTTCACAACCACCCTGGAAGATTATTTTATACATTATGGTCAATATACATCTCCCCTCATATGAGACACAATTTCAGGGTAAATGGACCAACCAGAACCACCCAAGACCAGTTCCAATGCAACCACTATTTTTAACGAAATTTACCCCATTTTGGGCACTATTTCTTGCCTAACATCCCCCCAGAACCTCCCTGGAAGACTAATTTTATACAAAATGGTGAATTATACATCTACCCGCAAATGAGACACAATTTCTGGGTAAATGGACCAACCAGAACCGCTCAGGACCAGTTCCAATACAAGCACTCGTTGTCATAAAAGTGTCCATATTAGGTACACTGATTGTGGCATAACTTTGCTTCACAGCATCCCTGGAAGATTATTTTATACAAAATGGTCAATATACATCTACCCTCATATGAGACAAAATTTCAGGGTAAATGGACCAACTAGAACCACCCATGACCAGTTCCAATGCAACCACTATTTTTAACGAAATTTACCCCATTTTGGGCACTATTTCTGGCCTAACATCCCTCCAGAACCTCCATGGAAGACTAATTTTACACAAATTTGTCAATAATACATCTACCCACAAATAAGACACAATTCCTGGGTAAATGGACCAACCAGAACCACCCAGGACCAGTTCCAATACAAGCACTCGTTGTCATAAAAGTGCCCATATTAGGTACATTGATTGTGGCATAACTTTACTTCACAACATCCTTGGAAGATTATTTTATACAAAATGGTCAATATACGTCTACCCTCATAGGAGACAAAATTTCAGGGTAAATGGACCAACCAGAACCACCCAGGACCAGTTACAATGCAACCACTATTTTTGACGCAATTTACCCCAATTTGGGCACTATTTCTCGCCTAACATCCCCCCAGAAGCTCCCTGGAAGACCAATTTTACACATAATTGTGAATTATACATCTACCCACAAATGAGACACAATTCCCGGGTAAATGGACCAACCAGAACCGCTCAGGACCAGTTCCAATACAAGCACTCGTTGTCATAAAAGTGCCCATATTAGGTACATTGATTGTGGCATAACTTTACTTCACGACCACCCTGGAAGATTATTTTATACAAAATGGTCAATATACGTCTACCCTCATATGAGACAAAATTTCAGGGTAAATGGACCAACCAGAACAACCAAGACCAGTTCCAAGACAACCACTATTTTTGACGCAATTTACCCCAATTTGGGCACTTATTCTTGCCTAACATCCACCCAGAACCTCCCTGGAAGATTATTTTATAGAAAATGTTCAATATACATCTCCCCTCATATGAGACACAATTTCAGGTTAAATGGACCAACCAGAACCACTCAGGACCAGTTCCAACACAAGCACTCGTTGTCATAAAAGTGCCCATATTAGGCACATTGATTGTGGCATAACTTTACTTCACAACCACCCTGGAAGATTATTTTATACATTATGGTCAATATACATCTCCCCTCATATGAGACACAATTTCAGGGTAAATGGACCAACCAGAACCACCCAAGACAAGTTCCAAGACAACAACTATTTTTGACGCAATTTACCCCAATTTGGGCACTTATTCTTGCCTAACATCCACCCAGAACCTCCCTGGATGATTATTTTATAGAAAATGGTCAATATCCATCTCTCCTCATATGAGACACAATTTCAGGGTAAATGGACCAACCAGAACCACTCAGGACCAGTTCCAACACAAGCACTCGTTGTCATAAAAGTGCCCATATTAGGCACATTGATTGTGGCATAACTTTGCTTCACAGCATCCCTGGAAGATTATTTTATACATTATGGTCAATATACATCTCCCCTCATATGAGACACAATTTCAGGGTAAATGGACCAACTAGAACCACCCATGACCAGTTCCAATGCAACCACTATTTTTAACGAAATTTACCCCATTTTGGGCACTATTTCTGGCCTAACATCCCTCCAGAACCTCCCTGGAAGACTAATTTTACACAAATTTGTCAATAATACATCTACCCACAAATAAGACACAATTCCTGGGTAAATGGACCAACCAGAACCACCCAGGACCAGTTCCAGTACAAGCACTCGTTGTCATAAAAGTGCCCATATTAGGTACATTGATTGTGGCATAACTTTACTTCACAACCACCCTGGAAGATTATTTTATACCAAATGGTCAATATACGTCTACCCTCATATGAGACAAAATTTCAGGGTAAATGGAACAACCAGAACCACCCAAGACCAGTTCCAAGACAACCACTATTTTTGACGCAATTTACCCCAATTTGGGCACTTATTCTTGCCTAACATCCTCCCAGAACCTCCCTGGAAGATTATTTTATAGAAAATGGTCAATATACATCTCCCCTCATATGAGACACAATTTCAGGGTAAATGGACCAACCAGAACCACTCAGGACCAGTTCCAACACAAGCACTCGTTGTCATAAAAGTGCCCATATTAGGCACATTGATTGTGGCATAACTTTACTTCACAACCACCCTGGAATATCATTTTATACAGAATGGTCAATATACATCTCCCCTCATATGAGACAAAATTTCAGGGTAAATGGAACAACCAGAACCACCCAAGACAAGTTCCAAGACCACCACTATTTTTGACGCAATTTACCCCAATTTGGGCACTTATTCTTGCCTAACATCCACCCAGAACCTCCCTGGAAGATTATTTTATAGAAAATGGTCAATATACATCTCCCCTCATATGAGACACAATTTCAGGGTAAATGGACCAACCAGAACCACTCAGGACCAGTTCCAACACAAGCACTCGTTGTCATAAAAGTGCCCATATTAGGCACATTGATTGTGGCATAACTTTACTTCACAACCACCCTGGAAGATTATTTTATACATTATGGTCAATATACATCTCCCCTCATATGAGACACAATTTCAGGGTAAATGGACAAACCAGAACCACCCAAGACAAGTTCCAAGACAACCACTATTTTTAACGAAATTTACCCCAATTTGGGCACTATTTCTTGCCTAACATCCACCCAGAACCTCCCTGGAAGATTATTTTATAGAAAATGGTCAATATACATCTCCCCTCATATGAGACACAATTTCAGGGTAAATGGACCAACCAGAACCGCTCAGGACCAGTTCCAACACAAGCACTCGTTGTGATAAAAGTGCCCATATTAGGCACACAGATTGTGGCATAACTTTCTTTCACAACCACCCTGGAAGATTATTTTATACAGAATGGTCAATATACGTCTACCTTCATATGAGACACAATTTCAGGGTAAATGGACCAACCAGAACCACCCAAGACCAGTTCCAATGCAACCACTATTTTTAACGAAAATTACCCCATTTTGGGCACTATTTCTTGCCTAACATCCCCCCAGAACCTCCCTGGAAGACTAATTTTATACAAAATGGTGAATTATACATCTACCCGCAAATGAGACACAATTTCTGGGTAAATGGACCAACCAGAACCGCTCAGGACCAGTTCCAATACAAGCACTCGTTGTCATAAAAGTGTCCATATTAGGTACACTGATTGTGGCATAACTTTGCTTCACGGCATCCCTGGAAGATTATTTTATACAAAATGGTCAATATACATCTACCCTCATATGAGACAAAATTTCAGGGTAAATGGACCAACCAGAACCACCCAAGACCAGTTCCAATGCAACCACTATTTTTAACGAAAATTACCCCATTTTGGGCACTATTTCTTGCCTAACATCCCCCCAGAACCTCCCTGGAAGACTAATTTTATACAAAATGGTGAATTATACATCTACCCGCAAATGAGACACAATTTCTGGGTAAATGGACCAACCAGAACCGCTCAGGACCAGTTCCAATACAAGCACTCGTTGTCATAAAAGTGTCCATATTAGGTACACTGATTGTGGCATAACTTTGCTTCACAGCATCCCTGGAAGATTATTTTATACAAAATGGTCAATATACATCTACCCTCATATGAGACAAAATTTCAGGGTAAATGGACCAACCAGAACCACCCATGACCAGTTCCAATGCAACCACTATTTTTAACGAAATTTACCCCATTTTGGGCACTATTTCTGGCCTAACATCCCTCCAGAACCTCCCTGGAAGACTAATTTTACACAAATTTGTCAATAATACATCTACCCACAAATAAGACACAATTCCTGGGTAAATGGACCAACCAGAACCACCCAGGACCAGTTCCAATACAAGCACTCGTTGTCATAAAAGTGCCCATATTAGGTACATTGATTGTGGCATAACTTTACTTCACAACATCCTTGGAAGATTATTTTATACAAAATGGTCAATATACGTCTACCCTCATAGGAGACAAAATTTCAGGGTAAATGGACCAACCAGAACCACCCAGGACCAGTTACAATGCAACCACTATTTTTGACGCAATTTACCCCAATTTGGGCACTATTTCTCGCCTAACATCCCCCCAGAACCTCCCTGGAAGACCAATTTTACACATAATTGTGAATTATACATCTACCCACAAATGAGACACAATTCCCGGGTAAATGGGCCAACCAGAACCGCTCAGGACCAGTTCCAATACAAGCACTCGTTGTCATAAAAGTGCCCATATTAGGTACATTGATTGTGGCATAACTTTACTTCACGACCACCCTGGAAGATTATTTTATACAAAATGGTCAATATACGTCTACCCTCATATGAGACAAAATTTCAGGGTAAATGGACCAACCAGAACAACCAAGACCAGTTCCAAGACAACCACTATTTTTGACGCAATTTACCCCAATTTGGGCACTTATTCTTGCCTAACATCCACCCAGAACCTCCCTGGAAGATTATTTTATAGAAAATGTTCAATATACATCTCCCCTCATATGAGACACAATTTCAGGTTAAATGGACCAACCAGAACCACTCAGGACCAGTTCCATCACAAGCACTCGTTGTCATAAAAGTGCCCATATTAGGCACATTGATTGTGGCATAACTTTACTTCACAACCACCCTGGAAGATTATTTTATACATTATGGTCAATATACATCTCCCCTCATATGAGACACAATTTCAGGGTAAATGGACCAACCAGAACCACCCAAGACAAGTTCCAAGACAACAACTATTTTTGACGCAATTTACCCCAATTTGGGCACTTATTCTTGCCTAACATCCACCCAGAACCTCCCTGGATGATTATTTTATAGAAAATGGTCAATATCCATCTCCCCTCATATGAGACACAATTTCAGGGTAAATGGACCAACCAGAACCACTCAGGACCAGTTCCAACACAAGCACTCGTTGTCATAAAAGTGCCCATATTAGGCACATTGATTGTGGCATAACTTTACTTCACAACCACCCTGGAAGATTATTTTATACATTATGGTCAATATACATCTCCCCTCATATGAGACACAATTTCAGGGTAAATGGACCAACCAGAACCACCCAAGACCAGTTCCAATGCAACCACTATTTTTAACGAAATTTACCCCATTTTGGGCACTATTTCTTGCCTAACATCCCCCCAGAACCTCCCTGGAAGACTAATTTTATACAAAATGGTGAATTATACATCTACCCGCAAATGAGACACAATTTCTGGGTAAATGGACCAACCAGAACCGCTCAGGACCAGTTCCAATACAAGCACTCGTTGTCATAAAAGTGTCCATATTAGGTACACTGATTGTGGCATAACTTTGCTTCACAGCATCCCTGGAAGATTATTTTATACAAAATGGTCAATATACATCTACCCTCATATGAGACAAAATTTCAGGGTAAATGGCCTAACTAGAACCACCCATGACCAGTTCCAATGCAACCACTATTTTTAACGAAATTTACCCCATTTTGGGCACTATTTCTGGCCTAACATCCCTCCAGAACCTCCCTGGAAGACTAATTTTACACAAATTTGTCAATAATACATCTACCCACAAATAAGACACAATTCCTGGGTAAATGGACCAACCAGAACCACCCAGGACCAGTTCCAGTACAAGCACTCGTTGTCATAAAAGTGCCCATATTAGGTACATTGATTGTGGCATAACTTTACTTCACAACCACCCTGGAAGATTATTTTATACCAAATGGTCAATATACGTCTACCCTCATATGAGACAAAATTTCAGGGTAAATGGACCAACCAGAACCACCCAGGACCAGTTAAAATGCAACCACTATTTTTGACGCAATTTACCCCAATTTGGGCACTATTTCTGGCCTAACATCCCCCCAGAACCTCCCTGGAAGACCAATTTTACACAAAATTGTGAATTATACATCTACCCACAAATGAGACACAATTCTTGGGTAAATGGACCAACCAGAACCGCTCAGGACCAGTTCCAATACAAGCACTCGTTGTCATAAAAGTGCCCATATTAGGTACATTGATTGTGGCATAACTTTACTTCACGACCACCCTGGAAGATTATTTTATAGAAAATGGTCAATATACGTCTACCCTCATATGAGACAAAATTTCAGGGTAAATGGAACAACCAGAACCACCCAAGACCAGTTCCAAGACAACCACTATTTTTGACGCAATTTACCCCAATTTGGGCACTTATTCTTGCCTAACATCCACCCAGAACCTCCCTGGAAGATTATTTTATAGAAAATGGTCAATATACATCTCCCCTCATATGAGACACAAATTCAGGGTAAATGGACCAACCAGAACCACTCAGGACCAGTTCCAACACAAGCACTCGTTGTCATAAAAGTGCCCATATTAGGCACATTGATTGTGGCATAACTTTACTTCACAACCACCCTGGAAGATTATTTTATACATTATGGTCAATATACATCTCCCCTCATATGAGACACAATTTCAGGGTAAATGGACAAACCAGAACCACCCAAGACAAGTTCCAAGACAACCACTATTTTTAACGAAATTTACCCCAATTTGGGCACTATTTCTTGCCTAACATCCACCCAGAACCTCCCTGGAAGATTATTTTATAGAAAATGGTCAATATACATCTCCCCTCATATGAGACACAATTTCAGGGTAAATGGACCTACCAGAACCGCTCAGGACCAGTTCCAACACAAGCACTCGTTGTGATAAAAGTGCCCATATTAGGCACACAGATTGTGGCATAACTTTCTTTCACAACCACCCTGGAAGATTATTTTATACAGAATGGTCAATATACGTCTACCTTCATATGAGACACAATTTCAGGGTAAATGGACCAACCAGAACCACCCAAGACCAGTTCCAATGCAACCACTATTTTTAACGAAAATTACCCCATTTTGGGCACTATTTCTTGCCTAACATCCCCCCAGAACCTCCCTGGAAGACTAATTTTATACAAAATGGTGAATTATACATCTACCCGCAAATGAGACACAATTTCTGGGTAAATGGACCAACCAGAACCGCTCAGGACCAGTTCCAATACAAGCACTCGTTGTCATAAAAGTGTCCATATTAGGTACACTGATTGTGGCATAACTTTGCTTCACGGCATCCCTGGAAGATTATTTTATACAAAATGGTCAATATACATCTACCCTCATATGAGACAAAATTTCAGGGTAAATGGACCAACCAGAACCACCCAAGACCAGTTCCAATGCAACCACTATTTTTAACGAAATTTACCCCATTTTGGGCACTATTTCTGGCCTAACATCCCTCCAGAACCTCCCTGGAAGACTAATTTTACACAAATTTGTCAATAATACATCTACCCACAAATAAGACACAATTCCTGGGTAAATGGACCAACCAGAACCACCCAGGACCAGTTCCAATACAAGCACTCGTTGTCATAAAAGTGCCCATATTAGGTACATTGATTGTGGCATAACTTTACTTCACAACCTCCCTGGAAGATTATTTTATAGAAAATGGTCAATATACATCTCCCCTCATATGAGACACAATTTCAGGGTAAATGGACCAACCAGAACCACTCAGGACCAGTTCCAACACAAGCACTCGTTGTCATAAAAGTGCCCATTTTAGGCACATTGATTGTGGCATAACTTTACTTCACAACCACCCTGGAAGATTATTTTATACATTATGGTCAATATACATCTCCCCTCATATGAGACACAATTTCAGGGTAAATGGACAAACCAGAACCACCCAAGACAAGTTCCAAGACAACCACTATTTTTAACGAAATTTACCCCAATTTGGGCACTATTTCTTGCCTAACATCCACTCAGAACCTCCCTGGAAGATTATTTTATAGAAAATGGTCAATATACATCTCCCCTCATATGAGACACAATTTCAGGGTAAATGGACCAACCAGAACCGCTCAGGACCAGTTCCAACACAAGCACTCGTTGTGATAAAAGTGCCCATATTAGGCACACAGATTGTGGCATAACTTTCTTTCACAACCACCCTGGAAGATTATTTTATACAGAATGGTCAATATACGTCTACCTTCATATGAGACACAATTTCAGGGTAAATGGACCAACCAGAACCACCCAAGACCAGTTCCAATGCAACCACTATTTTTAACGAAAATTAACCCATTTTGGGCACTATTTCTTGCCTAACATCCCCCCAGAACCTCCCTGGAAGACTAATTTTATACAAAATGGTGAATTATACATCTACCCGCAAATGAGACACAATTCCCGGGTAAATGGACCAACCAGAACCGCTCAGGACCAGTTCCAATACAAGCACTCGTTGTCATAAAAGTGCCCATATTAGGTACATTGATTGTGGCATAACTTTACTTCACGACCACCCTGGAAGATTATTTTATAGAAAATGGTCAATATACGTCTACCCTCATATGAGACAAAATTTCAGGGTAAATGGAACAACCAGAACCACCCAAGACCAGTTCCAATGCAACCACTATTTTTAACGAAAATTACCCCATTTTGGGCACTATTTCTTGCCTAACATCCCCCCAGAACCTCCCTGGAAGACTAATTTTATACAAAATGGTGAATTATACATCTACCCGCAAATGAGACACAATTTCTGGGTAAATGGACCAACCAGAACCGCTCAGGACCAGTTCCAATACAAGCACTCGTTGTCATAAAAGTGTCCATATTAGGTACACTGATTGTGGCATAACTTTGCTTCACAGCATCCCTGGAATATTATTTTATACAAAATGGTCAATATACATCTACCCTCATATGAGACAAAATTTCAGGGTAAATGGACCAACCAGAACCACCCATGACCAGTTCCAATGCAACCACTATTTTTAACGAAATTTACCCCATTTTGGGCACTATTTCTGGCCTAACATCCCTCCAGAACCTCCCTGGAAGACTAATTTTACACAAATTTGTCAATAATACATCTACCCACAAATAAGACACAATTCCTGGGTAAATGGACCAACCAGAACCACCCAGGACCAGTTCCAATACAAGCACTCGTTGTCATAAAAGTGCCCATATTAGGTACATTGATTGTGGCATAACTTTACTTCACAACATCCTTGGAAGATTATTTTATACAAAATGGTCAATATACGTCTACCCTCATAGGAGACAAAATTTCAGGGTAAATGGACCAACCAGAACCACCCAGGACCAGTTACAATGCAACCACTATTTTTGACGCAATTTACCCCAATTTGGGCACTATTTCTCGCCTAACATCCCCCCAGAAGCTCCCTGGAAGACCAATTTTACACATAATTGTGAATTATACATCTACCCACAAATGAGACACAATTCCCGGGTAAATGGACCAACCAGAACCGCTCAGGACCAGTTCCAATACAAGCACTCGTTGTCATAAAAGTGCCCATATTAGGTACATTGATTGTGGCATAACTTTACTTCACGACCACCCTGGAAGATTATTTTATACAAAATGGTCAATATACGTCTACCCTCATATGAGACAAAATTTCAGGGTAAATGGACCAACCAGAACAACCAAGACCAGTTCCAAGACAACCACTATTTTTGACGCAATTTACCCCAATTTGGGCACTTATTCTTGCCTAACATCCACCCAGAACCTCCCTGGAAGATTATTTTATAGAAAATGTTCAATATACATCTCCCCTCATATGAGACACAATTTCAGGTTAAATGGACCAACCAGAACCACTCAGGACCAGTTCCAACACAAGCACTCGTTGTCATAAAAGTGCCCATATTAGGCACATTGATTGTGGCATAACTTTACTTCACAACCACCCTGGAAGATTATTTTATACATTATGGTCAATATACATCTCCCCTCATATGAGACACAATTTCAGGGTAAATGGACCAACCAGAACCACCCAAGACAAGTTCCAAGACAACAACTATTTTTGACGCAATTTACCCCAATTTGGGCACTTATTCTTGCCTAACATCCACCCAGAACCTCCCTGGATGATTATTTTATAGAAAATGGTCAATATCCATCTCTCCTCATATGAGACACAATTTCAGGGTAAATGGACCAACCAGAACCACTCAGGACCAGTTCCAACACAAGCACTCGTTGTCATAAAAGTGCCCATATTAGGCACATTGATTGTGGCATAACTTTACTTCACAACCACCCTGGAAGATTATTTTATACATTATGGTCAATATACATCTCCCCTCATATGAGACACAATTTCAGGGTAAATGGACCAACCAGAACCACCCAAGACCAGTTCCAATGCAACCACTATTTTTAACGAAATTTACCCCATTTTGGGCACTATTTCTTGCCTAACATCCCCCCAGAACCTCCCTGGAAGACTAATTTTATACAAAATGGTGAATTATACATCTACCCGCAAATGAGACACAATTTCTGGGTAAATGGACCAACCAGAACCGCTCAGGACCAGTTCCAATACAAGCACTCGTTGTCATAAAAGTGTCCATATTAGGTACACTGATTGTGGCATAACTTTGCTTCACAGCATCCCTGGAAGATTATTTTATACAAAATGGTCAATATACATCTACCCTCATATGAGACAAAATTTCAGGGTAAATGGACCAACTAGAACCACCCATGACCAGTTCCAATGCAACCACTATTTTTAACGAAATTTACCCCATTTTGGGCACTATTTCTGGCCTAACATCCCTCCAGAACCTCCCTGGAAGACTAATTTTACACAAATTTGTCAATAATACATCTACCCACAAATAAGACACAATTCCTGGGTAAATGGACCAACCAGAACCACCCAGGACCAGTTCCAGTACAAGCACTCGTTGTCATAAAAGTGCCCATATTAGGTACATTGATTGTGGCATAACTTTACTTCACAACCACCCTGGAAGATTATTTTATACCAAATGGTCAATATACGTCTACCCTCATATGAGACAAAATTTCAGGGTAAATGGAACAACCAGAACCACCCAAGACCAGTTCCAAGACAACCACTATTTTTGACGCAATTTACCCCAATTTGGGCACTTATTCTTGCCTAACATCCTCCCAGAACCTCCCTGGAAGATTATTTTATAGAAAATGGTCAATATACATCTCCCCTCATATGAGACACAATTTCAGGGTAAATGGACCAACCAGAACCACTCAGGACCAGTTCCAACACAAGCACTCGTTGTCATAAAAGTGCCCATATTAGGCACATTGATTGTGGCATAACTTTACTTCACAACCACCCTGGAATATAATTTTATACAGAATGGTCAATATACATCTCCCCTCATATGAGACAAAATTTCAGGGTAAATGGAACAACCAGAACCACCCAAGACAAGTTCCAAGACCACCACTATTTTTGACGCAATTTACCCCAATTTGGGCACTTATTCTTGCCTAACATCCACCCAGAACCTCCCTGGAAGATTATTTTATAGAAAATGGTCAATATACATCTCCCCTCATATGAGACACAATTTCAGGGTAAATGGACCAACCAGAACCACTCAGGACCAGTTCCAACACAAGCACTCGTTGTCATAAAAGTGCCCATATTAGGCACATTGATTGTGGCATAACTTTACTTCACAACCACCCTGGAAGATTATTTTATACATTATGGTCAATATACATCTCCCCTCATATGAGACACAATTTCAGGGTAAATGGACAAACCAGAACCACCCAAGACAAGTTCCAAGACAACCACTATTTTTAACGAAATTTACCCCAATTTGGGCACTATTTCTTGCCTAACATCCACCCAGAACCTCCCTGGAAGATTATTTTATAGAAAATGGTCAATATACATCTCCCCTCATATGAGACACAATTTCAGGGTAAATGGACCTACCAGAACCGCTCAGGACCAGTTCCAACACAAGCACTCGTTGTGATAAAAGTGCCCATATTAGGCACACAGATTGTGGCATAACTTTCTTTCACAACCACCCTGGAAGATTATTTTATACAGAATGGTCAATATACGTCTACCTTCATATGAGACACAATTTCAGGGTAAATGGACCAACCAGAACCACCCAAGACCAGTTCCAATGCAACCACTATTTTTAACGAAAATTACCCCATTTTGGGCACTATTTCTTGCCTAACATCCCCCCAGAACCTCCCTGGAAGACTAATTTTATACAAAATGGTGAATTATACATCTACCCGCAAATGAGACACAATTTCTGGGTAAATGGACCAACCAGAACCGCTCAGGACCAGTTCCAATACAAGCACTCGTTGTCATAAAAGTGTCCATATTAGGTACACTGATTGTGGCATAACTTTGCTTCACGGCATCCCTGGAAGATTATTTTATACAAAATGGTCAATATACATCTACCCTCATATGAGACAAAATTTCAGGGTAAATGGACCAACCAGAACCACCCAAGACCAGTTCCAATGCAACCACTATTTTTAACGAAATTTACCCCATTTTGGGCACTATTTCTGGCCTAACATCCCTCCAGAACCTCCCTGGAAGACTAATTTTACACAAATTTGTCAATAATACATCTACCCACAAATAAGACACAATTCCTGGGTAAATGGACCAACCAGAACCACCCAGGACCAGTTCCAATACAAGCACTCGTTGTCATAAAAGTGCCCATATTAGGTACATTGATTGTGGCATAACTTTACTTCACAACATCCTTGGAAGATTATTTTATACAAAATGGTCAATATACATCTCCCCTCATATGAGACAAAATTTCAGGGTAAATGGACCAACCAGAACCACCCAAGACAAGTTCCAAGACCACCACTATTTTTGACGCAATTTACCCCAATTTGGGCACTTATTCTTGCCTAACATCCACCCAGAACCTCCCTGGAAGATTATTTTATAGAAAATGGTCAATATACATCTCCCCTCATATGAGACACAATTTCAGGGTAAATGGACCAACCAGAACCACTCAGGACCAGTTCCAACACAAGCACTCGTTGTCATAAAAGTGCCCATTTTAGGCACATTGATTGTGGCATAACTTTACTTCACAACCACCCTGGAAGATTATTTTATACAGAATGGTCAATATACATCTACCCTCATATGAGACAAAATTTCAGGGTAAATGGCCTAACTAGAACCACCCATGACCAGTTCCAATGCAACCACTATTTTTAACGAAATTTACCCCATTTTGGGCACTATTTCTGGCCTAACATCCCTCCAGAACCTCCCTGGAAGACTAATTTTACACAAATTTGTCAATAATACATCTACCCACAAATAAGACACAATTCCTGGGTAAATGGACCAACCAGAACCACTCAGGACCAGTTCCAGTACAAGCACTCGTTGTCATAAAAGTGCCCATATTAGGTACATTGATTGTGGCATAACTTTACTTCACAACCACCCTGGAAGATTATTTTATACCAAATGGTCAATATACGTCTACCCTCATATGAGACAAAATTTCAGGGTAAATGGACCAACCAGAACCACCCAGGACCAGTTAAAATGCAACCACTATTTTTGACGCAATTTACCCCAATTTGGGCACTATTTCTGGCCTAACATCCCCCCAGAACCTCCCTGGAAGACCAATTTTACACAAAATTGTGAATTATACATCTACCCACAAATGAGACACAATTTTTGGGTAAATGGACCAACCAGAACCGCTCAGGACCAGTTCCAATACAAGCACTCGTTGTCATAAAAGTGCCCATATTAGGTACATTGATTGTGGCATAACTTTACTTCACGACCACCCTGGAAGATTATTTTATACAAAATGGTCAATATACGTCTACCCTCATATGAGACAAAATTTCAGGGTAAATGGACCAACCAGAACCACCCAAGACCAGTTCCAAGACAACCACTATTTTTGACGCAATTTACCCCAATTTGGGCACTTATTCTTGCCTAACATCCACCCAGAACCTCCCTGGAAGATTATTTTATAGAAAATGTTCAATATACATCTCCCCTCATATGAGACACAATTTCAGGTTAAATGGACCAACCAGAACCACTCAGGACCAGTTCCAACACAAGCACTCGTCATAAAAGTGCCCATATTAGGCACATTGATTGTGGCATAACTTTACTTCACAACCACCCTGGAAGATTATTTTATACATTATGGTCAATATACATCTCCCCTCATATGAGACACAATTTCAGGGTAAATGGACCAACCAGAACCACCCAAGACAAGTTCCAAGACAACCACTATTTTTGACGCAATTTACCCCAATTTGGACACTTATTCTTGCCTAACATCCACCCAGAACCTCCCTGGAAGATTATTTTATAGAAAATGGTCAATATACATCTCCCCTCATTTGAGACACAATTTCAGGGTAAATGGACCAACCAGAACCACTCAGGACCAGTTCCAACACAAGCACTCGTTGTCATAAAAGTGCCCATATTAGGCACATTGATTGTGGCATAACTTTACTTCACAACCACCCTGGAAGATCATTTTATACAGAATGGTCAATATACATCTCCCCTCATATAAGACAAAATTTCAGGGTAAATGGACCAACCAGAACCACCCAAGACAAGTTCCAAGACCACCACTATTTTTGACGCAATTTACCCCAATTTGGGAACTTATTCTTGCCTAACATCCACCCAGAACCTCCCTGGAAGATTATTTTATAGAAAATGGTCAATATACATCTCCCCTCATATGAGACACAATTTCAGGGTAAATGGACCAACCAGAACCACTCAGGACCAGTTTCAACACAAGCACTCGTTTTCATAAAAGTGCCCATATTAGGCACATTGATTGTGGCATAACTTTACTTCACAACCACCCTGGAAGATTATTTTATACAAAATGGTTAATATACGTCTACCCTCATATGAGACAAAATTTCAGGGTAAATGGACCAACCAGAACCACGCAGGACCAGTTACAATGCAACCACTATTTTTGACGCAATTTACCCCAATTTGGGCACTATTTCTGGCCTAACATCCCCCCAGAACCTCCCTGGAAGACCAATTTTACACAAAATTGTGAATTATACATCTACCCACAAATGAGACACAATTCTTGGGTAAATGGACCAACCAGAACCGCTCAGGACCAGTTCCAATACAAGCACTCGTTGTCATAAAAGTGCCCATATTAGGTACATTGATTGTGGCATAACTTTACTTCACGACCACCCTGGAAGATTATTTTATAGAAAATGGTCAATATACGTCTACCCTCATATGAGACAAAATTTCAGGGTAAATGGAACAACCAGAACCACCCAAGACCAGTTCCAAGACAACCACTATTTTTGACGCAATTTACCCCAATTTGGGCACTTATTCTTGCCTAACATCCACCCAGAACCTCCCTGGAAGATTATTTTATAGAAAATGGTCAATATACATCTCCCCTCATATGAGACACAAATTCAGGGTAAATGGACCAACCAGAACCACTCAGGACCAGTTCCAACACAAGCACTCGTTGTCATAAAAGTGCCCATATTAGGCACATTGATTGTGGCATAACTTTACTTCACAACCACCCTGGAAGATTATTTTATACATTATGGTCAATATACATCTCCCCTCATATGAGACACAATTTCAGGGTAAATGGACAAACCAGAACCACCCAAGACAAGTTCCAAGACAACCACTATTTTTAACGAAATTTACCCCAATTTGGGCACTATTTCTTGCCTAACATCCACCCAGAACCTCCCTGGAAGATTATTTTATAGAAAATGGTCAATATACATCTCCCCTCATATGAGACACAATTTCAGGGTAAATGGACCTACCAGAACCGCTCAGGACCAGTTCCAACACAAGCACTCGTTGTGATAAAAGTGCCCATATTAGGCACACAGATTGTGGCATAACTTTCTTTCACAACCACCCTGGAAGATTATTTTATACAGAATGGTCAATATACGTCTACCTTCATATGAGACACAATTTCAGGGTAAATGGACCAACCAGAACCACCCAAGACCAGTTCCAATGCAACCACTATTTTTAACGAAAATTACCCCATTTTGGGCACTATTTCTTGCCTAACATCCCCCCAGAACCTCCCTGGAAGACTAATTTTATACAAAATGGTGAATTATACATCTACCCGCAAATGAGACACAATTTCTGGGTAAATGGACCAACCAGAACCGCTCAGGACCAGTTCCAATACAAGCACTCGTTGTCATAAAAGTGTCCATATTAGGTACACTGATTGTGGCATAACTTTGCTTCACGGCATCCCTGGAAGATTATTTTATACAAAATGGTCAATATACATCTACCCTCATATGAGACAAAATTTCAGGGTAAATGGACCAACCAGAACCACCCAAGACCAGTTCCAATGCAACCACTATTTTTAACGAAATTTACCCCATTTTGGGCACTATTTCTGGCCTAACATCCCTCCAGAACCTCCCTGGAAGACTAATTTTACACAAATTTGTCAATAATACATCTACCCACAAATAAGACACAATTCCTGGGTAAATGGACCAACCAGAACCACCCAGGACCAGTTCCAATACAAGCACTCGTTGTCATAAAAGTGCCCATATTAGGTACATTGATTGTGGCATAACTTTACTTCACAACATCCTTGGAAGATTATTTTATACAAAATGGTCAATATACATCTCCCCTCATATGAGACAAAATTTCAGGGTAAATGGACCAACCAGAACCACCCAAGACAAGTTCCAAGACCACCACTATTTTTGACGCAATTTACCCCAATTTGGGCACTTATTCTTGCCTAACATCCACCCAGAACCTCCCTGGAAGATTATTTTATAGAAAATGGTCAATATACATCTCCCCTCATATGAGACACAATTTCAGGGTAAATGGACCAACCAGAACCACTCAGGACCAGTTCCAACACAAGCACTCGTTGTCATAAAAGTGCCCATTTTAGGCACATTGATTGTGGCATAACTTTACTTCACAACCACCCTGGAAGATTATTTTATACATTATGGTCAATATACATCTCCCCTCATATGAGACACAATTTCAGGGTAAATGGACAAACCAGAACCACCCAAGACAAGTTCCAAGACAACCACTATTTTTAACGAAATTTACCCCAATTTGGGCACTATTTCTTGCCTAACATCCACCCAGAACCTCCCTGGAAGATTATTTTATAGAAAATGGTCAATATACATCTCCCCTCATATGAGACACAATTTCAGGGTAAATGGACCAACCAGAACCGCTCAGGACCAGTTCCAACACAAGCACTCGTTGTGATAAAAGTGCCCATATTAGGCACACAGATTGTGGCATAACTTTCTTTCACAACCACCCTGGAAGATTATTTTATACAGAATGGTCAATATACGTCTACCTTCATATGAGACACAATTTCAGGGTAAATGGACCAACCAGAACCACCCAAGACCAGTTCCAATGCAACCACTATTTTTAACGAAAATTAACCCATTTTGGGCACTATTTCTTGCCTAACATCCCCCCAGAACCTCCCTGGAAGACTAATTTTATACAAAATGGTGAATTATACATCTACCCGCAAATGAGACACAATTCCCGGGTAAATGGACCAACCAGAACCGCTCAGGACCAGTTCCAATACAAGCACTCGTTGTCATAAAAGTGCCCATATTAGGTACATTGATTGTGGCATAACTTTACTTCACGACCACCCTGGAAGATTATTTTATAGAAAATGGTCAATATACGTCTACCCTCATATGAGACAAAATTTCAGGGTAAATGGAACAACCAGAACCACCCAAGACCAGTTCCAATGCAACCACTATTTTTAACGAAAATTACCCCATTTTGGGCACTATTTCTTGCCTAACATCCCCCCAGAACCTCCCTGGAAGACTAATTTTATACAAAATGGTGAATTATACATCTACCCGCAAATGAGACACAATTTCTGGGTAAATGGACCAACCAGAACCGCTCAGGACCAGTTCCAATACAAGCACTCGTTGTCATAAAAGTGTCCATATTAGGTACACTGATTGTGGCATAACTTTGCTTCACAGCATCCCTGGAATATTATTTTATACAAAATGGTCAATATACATCTACCCTCATATGAGACAAAATTTCAGGGTAAATGGACCAACCAGAACCACCCATGACCAGTTCCAATGCAACCACTATTTTTAACGAAATTTACCCCATTTTGGGCACTATTTCTGGCCTAACATCCCTCCAGAACCTCCCTGGAAGACTAATTTTACACAAATTTGTCAATAATACATCTACCCACAAATAAGACACAATTCCTGGGTAAATGGACCAACCAGAACCACCCAGGACCAGTTCCAATACAAGCACTCGTTGTCATAAAAGTGCCCATATTAGGTACATTGATTGTGGCATAACTTTACTTCACAACATCCTTGGAAGATTATTTTATACAAAATGGTCAATATACGTCTACCCTCATAGGAGACAAAATTTCAGGGTAAATGGACCAACCAGAACCACCCAGGACCAGTTACAATGCAACCACTATTTTTGACGCAATTTACCCCAATTTGGGCACTATTTCTCGCCTAACATCCCCCCAGAACCTCCCTGGAAGACCAATTTTACACATAATTGTGAATTATACATCTACCCACAAATGAGACACAATTCCCGGGTAAATGGACCAACCAGAACCGCTCAGGACCAGTTCCAATACAAGCACTCGTTGTCATAAAAGTGCCCATATTAGGTACATTGATTGTGGCATAACTTTACTTCACGACCACCCTGGAAGATTATTTTATACAAAATGGTCAATATACGTCTACCCTCATATGAGACAAAATTTCAGGGTAAATGGACCAACCAGAACAACCAAGACCAGTTCCAAGACAACCACTATTTTTGACGCAATTTACCCCAATTTGGGCACTTATTCTTGCCTAACATCCACCCAGAACCTCCCTGGAAGATTATTTTATAGAAAATGTTCAATATACATCTCCCCTCATATGAGACACAATTTCAGGTTAAATGGACCAACCAGAACCACTCAGGACCAGTTCCAACACAAGCACTCGTTGTCATAAAAGTGCCCATATTAGGCACATTGATTGTGGCATAACTTTACTTCACAACCACCCTGGAAGATTATTTTATACATTATGGTCAATATACATCTCCCCTCATATGAGACACAATTTCAGGGTAAATGGACCAACCAGAACCACCCAAGACAAGTTCCAAGACAACAACTATTTTTGACGCAATTTACCCCAATTTGGGCACTTATTCTTGCCTAACATCCACCCAGAACCTCCCTGGATGATTATTTTATAGAAAATGGTCAATATCCATCTCCCCTCATATGAGACACAATTTCAGGGTAAATGGACCAACCAGAACCACTCAGGACCAGTTCCAACACAAGCACTCGTTGTCATAAAAGTGCCCATATTAGGCACATTGATTGTGGCATAACTTTACTTCACAACCACCCTGGAAGATTATTTTATACATTATGGTCAATATACATCTCCCCTCATATGAGACACAATTTCAGGGTAAATGGACCAACCAGAACCACCCAAGACCAGTTCCAATGCAACCACTATTTTTAACGAAATTTACCCCATTTTGGGCACTATTTCTTGCCTAACATCCCCCCAGAACCTCCCTGGAAGACTAATTTTATACAAAATGGTGAATTATACATCTACCCGCAAATGAGACACAATTTCTGGGTAAATGGACCAACCAGAACCGCTCAGGACCAGTTCCAATACAAGCACTCGTTGTCATAAAAGTGTCCATATTAGGTACACTGATTGTGGCATAACTTTGCTTCACAGCATCCCTGGAAGATTATTTTATACAAAATGGTCAATATACATCTACCCTCATATGAGACAAAATTTCAGGGTAAATGGATCAACTAGAACCACCCATGACCAGTTCCAATGCAACCACTATTTTTAACGAAATTTACCCCATTTTGGGCACTATTTCTGGCCTAACATCCCTCCAGAACCTCCATGGAAGACTAATTTTACACAAATTTGTCAATAATACATCTACCCACAAATAAGACACAATTCCTGGGTAAATGGACCAACCAGAACCACCCAGGACCAGTTCCAATACAAGCACTCGTTGTCATAAAAGTGCCCATATTAGGTACATTGATTGTGGCATAACTTTACTTCACAACATCCTTGGAAGATTATTTTATACAAAATGGTCAATATACGTCTACCCTCATAGGAGACAAAATTTCAGGGTAAATGGACCAACCAGAACCACCCAGGACCAGTTACAATGCAACCACTATTTTTGACGCAATTTACCCCAATTTGGGCACTATTTCTCGCCTAACATCCCCCCAGAAGCTCCCTGGAAGACCAATTTTACACATAATTGTGAATTATACATCTACCCACAAATGAGACACAATTCCCGGGTAAATGGACCAACCAGAACCGCTCAGGACCAGTTCCAATACAAGCACTCGTTGTCATAAAAGTGCCCATATTAGGTACATTGATTGTGGCATAACTTTACTTCACGACCACCCTGGAAGATTATTTTATACAAAATGGTCAATATACGTCTACCCTCATATGAGACAAAATTTCAGGGTAAATGGACCAACCAGAACAACCAAGACCAGTTCCAAGACAACCACTATTTTTGACGCAATTTACCCCAATTTGGGCACTTATTCTTGCCTAACATCCACCCAGAACCTCCCTGGAAGATTATTTTATAGAAAATGTTCAATATACATCTCCCCTCATATGAGACACAATTTCAGGTTAAATGGACCAACCAGAACCACTCAGGACCAGTTCCAACACAAGCACTCGTTGTCATAAAAGTGCCCATATTAGGCACATTGATTGTGGCATAACTTTACTTCACAACCACCCTGGAAGATTATTTTATACATTATGGTCAATATACATCTCCCCTCATATGAGACACAATTTCAGGGTAAATGGACCAACCAGAACCACCCAAGACAAGTTCCAAGACAACAACTATTTTTGACGCAATTTACCCCAATTTGGGCACTTATTCTTGCCTAACATCCACCCAGAACCTCCCTGGATGATTATTTTATAGAAAATGGTCAATATCCATCTCTCCTCATATGAGACACAATTTCAGGGTAAATGGACCAACCAGAACCACTCAGGACCAGTTCCAACACAAGCACTCGTTGTCATAAAAGTGCCCATATTAGGCACATTGATTGTGGCATAACTTTACTTCACAACCACCCTGGAAGATTATTTTATACATTATGGTCAATATACATCTCCCCTCATATGAGACACAATTTCAGGGTAAATGGACCAACCAGAACCACCCAAGACCAGTTCCAATGCAACCACTATTTTTAACGAAATTTACCCCATTTTGGGCACTATTTCTTGCCTAACATCCCCCCAGAACCTCCCTGGAAGACTAATTTTATACAAAATGGTGAATTATACATCTACCCGCAAATGAGACACAATTTCTGGGTAAATGGACCAACCAGAACCGCTCAGGACCAGTTCCAATACAAGCACTCGTTGTCATAAAAGTGTCCATATTAGGTACACTGATTGTGGCATAACTTTGCTTCACAGCATCCCTGGAAGATTATTTTATACAAAATGGTCAATATACATCTACCCTCATATGAGACAAAATTTCAGGGTAAATGGACCAACTAGAACCACCCATGACCAGTTCCAATGCAACCACTATTTTTAACGAAATTTACCCCATTTTGGGCACTATTTCTGGCCTAACATCCCTCCAGAACCTCCCTGGAAGACTAATTTTACACAAATTTGTCAATAATACATCTACCCACAAATAAGACACAATTCCTGGGTAAATGGACCAACCAGAACCACCCAGGACCAGTTCCAGTACAAGCACTCGTTGTCATAAAAGTGCCCATATTAGGTACATTGATTGTGGCATAACTTTACTTCACAACCACCCTGGAAGATTATTTTATACCAAATGGTCAATATACGTCTACCCTCATATGAGACAAAATTTCAGGGTAAATGGACCAACCAGAACCACCCAGGACCAGTTAAAATGCAACCACTATTTTTGACGCAATTTACCCCAATTTGGGCACTATTTCTGGCCTAACATCCCCCCAGAACCTCCCTGGAAGACCAATTTTACACAAAATTGTGAATTATACATCTACCCACAAATGAGACACAATTTTTGGGTAAATGGACCAACCAGAACCGCTCAGGACCAGTTCCAATACAAGCACTCGTTGTCATAAAAGTGCCCATATTAGGTACATTGATTGTGGCATAACTTTACTTCACGACCACCCTGGAAGATTATTTTATACAAAATGGTCAATATACGTCTACCCTCATATGAGCCAAAATTTCAGGGTAAATGGACCAACCAGAACCACCCAAGACCAGTTCCAAGACAACCACTATTTTTGACGCAATTTACCCCAATTTGGGCACTTATTCTTGCCTAACATCCACCCAGAACCTCCCTGGAAGATTATTTTATAGAAAATGTTCAATATACATCTCCCCTCATATGAGACACAATTTCAGGTTAAATGGACCAACCAGAACCACTCAGGACCAGTTCCAACACAAGCACACGTTGTCATAAAAGTGCCCATATTAGGCACATTGATTGTGGTATAACTTTACTTCACAACCACCCTGGAAGATTATTTTATACATTATGGTCAATATACATCTCCCCTCATAAGAGACACAATTTCAGGGTAAATGGACCAACCAGAACCACCCAAGACAAGTTCCAAGACAACCACTATTTTTGACGCAATTTACCCCAATTTGGGCACTTATTCTTGCCTAACATCCACCCAGAACCTCCCTGGAAGATTATTTTATAGAAAATGGTCAATATACATCTCCCCTCATTTGAGACACAATTTCAGGGTAAATGGACCAACCAGAACCACTCAGGACCAGTTCCAACACAAGCACTCGTTGTCATAAAAGTGCCCATATTAGGCACATTGATTGTGGCATAACTTTACTTCACAACCACCCTGGAAGATCATTTTATACAGAATGGTCAATATACATCTCCCCTCATATAAGACAAAATTTCAGGGTAAATGGACCAACCAGAACCACCCAAGACAAGTTCCAAGACCACCACTATTTTTGACGCAATTTACCCCAATTTGGGAACTTATTCTTGCCTAACATCCACCCAGAACCTCCCTGGAAGATTATTTTATAGAAAATGGTCAATATACATCTCCCCTCATATGAGACACAATTTCAGGGTAAATGGACCAACCAGAACCACTCAGGACCAGTTTCAACACAAGCACTCGTTTTCATAAAAGTGCCCATATTAGGCACATTGATTGTGGCATAACTTTACTTCACAACCACCCTGGAAGATTATTTTATACAAAATGGTTAATATACGTCTACCCTCATATGAGACAAAATTTCAGGGTAAATGGACCAACCAGAACCACCCAGGACCAGTTACAATGCAACCACTATTTTTGACGCAATTTACCCCAATTTGGTCACTATTTCTGGCCTAACATCCCCCCAGAACCTCCCTGGAAGACCAATTTTACACAAAATTGTGAATTATACATCTACCCACAAATGAGACACAATTCTTGGGTAAATGGACCAACCAGAACCGCTCAGGACCAGTTCCAATACAAGCACTCGTTGTCATAAAAGTGCCCATATTAGGTACATTGATTGTGGCATAACTTTACTTCACGACCACCCTGGAAGATTATTTTATAGAAAATGGTCAATATACGTCTACCCTCATATGAGACAAAATTTCAGGGTAAATGGAACAACCAGAACCACCCAAGACCAGTTCCAAGACAACCACTATTTTTGACGCAATTTACCCCAATTTGGGCACTTATTCTTGCCTAACATCCACCCAGAACCTCCCTGGAAGATTACTTTATAGAAAATGGTCAATATACATCTCCCCTCATATGAGACACAATTTCAGGGTAAATGGACCAACCAGAACCACTCAGGACCAGTTCCAACACAAGCACTCGTTGTCATAAAAGTGCCCATATTAGGCACATTGATTGTGGCATAACTTTACTTCACAACCACCCTGGAATATCATTTTATACAGAATGGTCAATATACATCTCCCCTCATATGAGACAAAATTTCAGGGTAAATGGACCAACCAGAACCACCCAAGACAAGTTCCAAGACCACCACTATTTTTGACGCAATTTACCCCAATTCGGGCACTTATTCTTGCCTAACATCCACCCAGAACCTCCCTGGAAGATTATTTTATAGAAAATGGTCAATATACATCTCCCCTCATATGAGACACAATTTCAGGGTAAATGGACCAACCAGAACCACTCAGGACCAGTTCCAACACAAGCACTCGTTGTCATAAAAGTGCCCATATTAGGCACATTGATTGTGGCATAACTTTACTTCACAACCACCCTGGAAGATTATTTTATACATTATGGTCAATATACATCTCCCCTCATATGAGACACAATTTCAGGGTAAATGGACAAACCAGAACCACCCAAGACAAGTTCCAAGACAACCACTATTTTTAACGAAATTTACCCCAATTTGGGCACTATTTCTTGCCTAACATCCACCCAGAACCTCCCTGGAAGATTATTTTATAGAAAATGGTCAATATACATCTCCCCTCATATGAGACACAATTTCAGGGTAAATGGACCTACCAGAACCGCTCAGGACCAGTTCCAACACAAGCACTCGTTGTGATAAAAGTGCCCATATTAGGCACACAGATTGTGGCATAACTTTCTTTCACAACCACCCTGGAAGATTATTTTATACAGAATGGTCAATATACGTCTACCTTCATATGAGACACAATTTCAGGGTAAATGGACCAACCAGAACCACCCAAGACCAGTTCCAATGCAACCACTATTTTTAACGAAAATTACCCCATTTTGGGCACTATTTCTTGCCTAACATCCCCCCAGAACCTCCCTGGAAGACTAATTTTATACAAAATGGTGAATTATACATCTACCCGCAAATGAGACACAATTTCTGGGTAAATGGACCAACCAGAACCGCTCAGGACCAGTTCCAATACAAGCACTCGTTGTCATAAAAGTGTCCATATTAGGTACACTGATTGTGGCATAACTTTGCTTCACGGCATCCCTGGAAGATTATTTTATACAAAATGGTCAATATACATCTACCCTCATATGAGACAAAATTTCAGGGTAAATGGACCAACCAGAACCACCCAAGACCAGTTCCAATGCAACCACTATTTTTAACGAAATTTACCCCATTTTGGGCACTATTTCTGGCCTAACATCCCTCCAGAACCTCCCTGGAAGACTAATTTTACACAAATTTGTCAATAATACATCTACCCACAAATAAGACACAATTCCTGGGTAAATGGACCAACCAGAACCACCCAGGACCAGTTCCAATACAAGCACTCGTTGTCATAAAAGTGCCCATATTAGGTACATTGATTGTGGCATAACTTTACTTCACAACATCCTTGGAAGATTATTTTATACAAAATGGTCAATATACATCTCCCCTCATATGAGACAAAATTTCAGGGTAAATGGACCAACCAGAACCACCCAAGACAAGTTCCAAGACCACCACTATTTTTGACGCAATTTACCCCAATTTGGGCACTTATTCTTGCCTAACATCCACCCAGAACCTCCCTGGAAGATTATTTTATAGAAAATGGTCAATATACATCTCCCCTCATATGAGACACAATTTCAGGGTAAATGGACCAACCAGAACCACTCAGGACCAGTTCCAACACAAGCACTCGTTGTCATAAAAGTGCCCATTTTAGGCACATTGATTGTGGCATAACTTTACTTCACAACCACCCTGGAAGATTATTTTATACAGAATGGTCAATATACGTCTACCTTCATATGAGACACAATTTCAGGGTAAATGGACCAACCAGAACCACCCAAGACCAGTTCCAATGCAACCACTATTTTTAACGAAAATTACCCCATTTTGGGCACTATTTCTTGCCTAACATCCCCCCAGAACCTCCCTGGAAGACTAATTTTATACAAAATGGTGAATTATACATCTACCCGCAAATTAGACACAATTTCTGGGTAAATGGACCAACCAGAACCGCTCAGGACCAGTTTCAATACAAGCACTCGTTGTCATAAAAGTGTCCATATTAGGTACACTGATTGTGGCATAACTTTGCTTCACGGCATCCCTGGAAGATTATTTTATACAAAATGGTCAATATACATCTACCCTCATATGAGACAAAATTTCAGGGTAAATGGACCAACCAGAACCACCCAAGACCAGTTCCAATGCAACCACTATTTTTAACGAAATTTACCCCATTTTGGGCACTATTTCTGGCCTAACATCCCTCCAGAACCTCCCTGGAAGACTAATTTTACACAAATTTGTCAATAATACATCTACCCACAAATAAGACACAATTCCTGGGTAAATGGACCAACCAGAACCACCCAGGACCAGTTCCAATACAAGCACTCGTTGTCATAAAAGTGCCCATATTAGGTACATTGATTGTGGCATAACTTTACTTCACAACATCCTTGGAAGATTATTTTATACAAAATGGTCAATATACGTCTACCCTCATATGAGACAAAATTTCAGGGTAAATGGACCAACCAGAACCACCCAGGACCAGTTACAATGCAACCACTATTTTTGACGCAATTTACCCCAATTTGGGCACTATTTCTGGCCTTACATCCCCCCAGAACCTCCCTGGAAGACCAATTTTACACAAAATTGTGAATTATACATCTACCCACAAATGAGACACAATTCCCGGGTAAATGGACCAACCAGAACCGCTCAGGACCAGTTCCAATACAAGCACTCGTTGTCATAAAAGTGCCCATATTAGGTACATTGATTGTGGCATAACTTTACTTCACGACCACCCTGGAAGATTATTTTATACAAAATGGTCAATATACGTCTACCCTCATATGAGACAAAATTTCAGGGTAAATGGACCAACCAGAACCACCCAAGACCAGTTCCAAGACAACCACTCTTTTTGACGCAATTTACCCCAATTTGGGCACTTATTCTTGCCTAACATCCACCCAGAACCTCCCTGGAAGATTATTTTATAGAAAATGTTCAATATACATCTCCCCTCATATGAGACACAATTTTAGGTTAAATGGACCAACCAGAACCACTCAGGACCAGTTCCAACACAAGCACTCGTTGTCATAAAAGTGCCCATATTAGGCACATTGATTGTGGCATAACTTTACTTCACAACCACCCTGGAAGATTATTTTATACATTATGGTCAATATACATCTCCCCTCATATGAGACACAATTTCAGGGTAAATGGACCAACCAGAACCACCCAAGACAAGTTCCAAGACAACCACTATTTTTGACGCAATTTACCCCAATTTGGGCACTTATTCTTGCCTAACATCCACCCAGAACCTCCCTGGAAGATTATTTTATAGAAAATGTTCATTATACATCTCCCCTCATATGAGACACAATTTCAGGTTAAATGGACCAACCAGAACCACTCAGGACCAGTTCCAACACAAGCACTCGTTGTCATAAAAGTGCCCATATTAGGCACATTGATTGTGGCATAACTTTACTTCACAACCACCCTGGAAGATTATTTTATACATTATGGTCAATATACATCTCCCCTCATATGAGACACAATTTCAGGGTAAATGGACCAACCAGAACCACCCAAGACAAGTTCCAAGACAACCACTATTTTTGACGCAATTTACCCCAATTTGGGCACTTATTCTTGCCTAACATCCACCCAGAACCTCCCTGGAAGATTATTTTATAGAAAATGGTCAATATACATCTCCCCTCATTTGAGACACAATTTCAGGGTAAATGGACCAACCAGAACCACTCAGGACCAGTTCCAACACAAGCACTCGTTGTCATAAAAGTGCCCATATTAGGCACATTGATTGTGGCATAACTTTACTTCACAACCACCCTGGAAGATCATTTTATACAGAATGGTCAATATACATCTCCCCTCATATAAGACAAAATTTCAGGGTAAATGGACCAACCAGAACTACCCAAGACAAGTTCCAAGACCACCACTATTTTTGACGCAATTTACCCCAATTTGGGAACTTATTCTTGCCTAACATCCACCCAGAACCTCCCTGGAAGATTATTTTATAGAAAATGGTCAATATACATCTCCCCTCATATGAGACACAATTTCAGGGTAAATGGACCAACCAGAACCACTCAGGACCAGTTTCAACACAAGCACTCGTTTTCATAAAAGTGCCCATATTAGGCACATTGATTGTGGCATAACTTTACTTCACAACCACCCTGGAAAATTATTTTATACAAAATGGTTAATATACGTCTACCCTCATATGAGACAAAATTTCAGGGTAAATGGACCAACCAGAACCACCCAGGACCAGTTACAATGCAACCACTATTTTTGACGCAATTTACCCCAATTTGGGCACTATTTCTGGCCTAACATCCCCCCAGAACCTCCCTGGAAGACCAATTTTACACAAAATTGTGAATTATACATCTACCCACAAATGAGACACAATTCCCGGGTAAATGGACCAACCAGAACCGCTCAGGACCAGTTCCAATACAAGCACTCGTTGTCATAAAAGTGCCCATATTAGGTACATTGATTGTGGCATAACTTTACTTCACGACCACCCTGGAAGATTATTTTATAGAAAATGGTCAATATACGTCTAACCTCATATGAGACAAAATTTCAGGGTAAATGGACCAACCAGAACCACCCAAGACCAGTTCCAATGCAACCACTATTTTTAACGAAATTTACCCCATTTTGGGCACTATTTCTGGCCTAACATCCCTCCAGAACCTCCCTGGAAGACTAATTTTACACAAATGTGTCAATAATACATCTACCCACAAAAAAGACACAATTCCTGGGTAAATGGACCAACCAGAACCACCCAGGACCAGTTCCAATACAAGCACTCGTTGTCATAAAAGTGCCCATATTAGGTACATTGATTGTGGCATAACTTTACTTCACAACATCTTTGGAAGATTATTTTATACAAAATGGTCAATATACATCTCCCCTCATATGAGACAAAATTTCAGGGTAAATGGACCAACCAGAACCACCCAAGACAAGTTCCAAGACCACCACTATTTTTGACGCAATTTACCCCAATTTGGGCACTTATTCTTGCCTAACATCCACCCAGAACCTCCCTGGAAGATTATTTTATAGAAAATGGTCAATATACATCTCCCCTCATATGAGACACAATTTCAGGGTAAATGGACCAACCAGAACCACTCAGGACCAGTTCCAACACAAGCACTCGTTGTCATAAAAGTGCCCATTTTAGGCACATTGATTGTGGCATAACTTTACTTCACAACCACCCTGGAAGATTATTTTATACATTATGGTCAATATACATCTCCCCTCATATGAGACACAATTTCAGGGTAAATGGACAAACCAGAACCACCCAAGACAAGTTCCAAGACAACCACTATTTTTAACGAAATTTACCCCAATTTGGGCACTATTTCTTGCCTAACATCCACCCAGAACCTCCCTGGAAGATTATTTTATAGAAAATGGTCAATATACATCTCCCCTCATATGAGACACAATTTCAGGGTAAATGGACCAACCAGAACCGCTCAGGACCAGTTCCAACACAAGCACTCGTTGTGATAAAAGTGCCCATATTAGGCACACAGATTGTGGCATAACTTTCTTTCACAACCACCCTGGAAGATTATTTTATACAGAATGGTCAATATACGTCTACCTTCATATGAGACACAATTTCAGGGTAAATGGACCAACCAGAACCACCCAAGACCAGTTCCAATGCAACCACTATTTTTAACGAAAATTACCCCATTTTGGGCACTATTTCTTGCCTAACATCCCCCCAGAACCTCCCTGGAAGACTAATTTTATACAAAATGGTGAATTATACATCTACCCGCAAATGAGACACAATTTCTGGGTAAATGGACCAACCAGAACCGCTCAGGACCAGTTCCAATACAAGCACTCGTTGTCATAAAAGTGTCCATATTAGGTACACTGATTGTGGCATAACTTTGCTTCACGGCATCCCTGGAAGATTATTTTATACAAAATGGTCAATATACATCTACCCTCATATGAGACAAAATTTCAGGGTAAATGGACCAACCAGAACCACCCAAGACCAGTTCCAATGCTACCACTATTTTTAACGAAATTTACCCAATTTTGGGCACTATTTCTGGCCTAACATCCCTCCAGAACCTCCCTGGAAGACTAATTTTACACAAATTTGTCAATAATACATCTACCCACAAATAAGACACAATTCCTGGGTAAATGGACCAACCAGAACCACCCAGGACCAGTTCCAATACAAGCACTCGTTGTCATAAAAGTGCCCATATTAGGTACATTGATTGTGGCATAACTTTACTTCACAACATCCTTGGAAGATTATTTTATACAAAATGGTCAATATACGTCTACCCTCATATGAGACAAAATTTCAGGGTAAATGGACCAACCAGAACCACCCAGGACCAGTTACAATGCAACCACTATTTTTGACGCAATTTACCCCAATTTGGGCACTATTTCTGGCCTTATATCCCCCCAGAACCTCCCTGGAAGACCAATTTTACACAAAATTGTGAATTATACATCTACCCACAAATGAGACACAATTCCCGGGTAAATGGACCAACCAGAACCGCTCAGGACCAGTTCCAATACAAGCACTCGTTGTCATAAAAGTGCCCATATTAGGTACATTGATTGTGGCATAACTTTACTTCACGACCACCCTGGAAGATTATTTTATACAAAATGGTCAATATACGTCTACCCTCATATGAGACAAAATTTCAGGGTAAATGGACCAACCAGAACCACCCAAGACCAGTTCCAAGACAACCACTCTTTTTGACGCAATTTACCCCAATTTGGGCACTTATTCTTGCCTAACATCCACCCAGAACCTCCCTGGAAGATTATTTTATAGAAAATGTTCAATATACATCTCCCCTCATATGAGACACAATTTTAGGTTAAATGGACCAACCAGAACCACTCAGGACCAGTTCCAACACAAGCACTCGTTGTCATAAAAGTGCCCATATTAGGCACATTGATTGTGGCATAACTTTACTTCACAACCACCCTGGAAGATTATTTTATACATTATGGTCAATATACATCTCCCCTCATATGAGACACAATTTCAGGGTAAATGGACCAACCAGAACCACCCAAGACAAGTTCCAAGACAACCACTATTTTTGACGCAATTTACCCCAATTTGGGCACTTATTCTTGCCTAACATCCACCCAGAACCTCCCTGGAAGATTATTTTATACATTATGGTCAATATACATCTCCCCTCATATGAGACACAATTTCAGGGTAAATGGACCAACCAGAACCACCCAAGACCAGTTCCAATGCAACCACTATTTTTAACGAAAATTACCCCATTTTGGGCACTATTTCTTGCCTAACATCCCCCCAGAACCTCCCTGGAAGACTAATTTTATACAAAATGGTGAATTATACATCTACCCGCAAATGAGACACAATTTCTGGGTAAATGGACCAACCAGAACCGCTCAGGACCAGTTCCAATACAAGCACTCGTTGTCATAAAAGTGTCCATATTAGGTACACTGATTGTGGCATAACTTTGCTTCACGGCATCCCTGGAAGATTATTTTATACAAAATGGTCAATATACATCTACCCTCATATGAGACAAAATTTCAGGGTAAATGGACCAACCAGAACCACCCAAGACCAGTTCCAATGCAACCACTATTTTTAACGAAATTTACCCCATTTTGGGCACTATTTCTGGCCTAACATCCCTCCAGAACCTCCCTGGAAGACTAATTTTACACAAATTTGTCAATAATACATCTACCCACAAATAAGACACAATTCCTGGGTAAATGGACCAACCAGAACCACCCAGGACCAGTTCCAATACAAGCACTCGTTGTCATAAAAGTGCCCATATTAGGTACATTGATTGTGGCATAACTTTACTTCACAACATCCTTGGAAGATTATTTTATACAAAATGGTCAATATACATCTCCCCTCATATGAGACAAAATTTCAGGGTAAATGGACCAACCAGAACCACCCAAGACAAGTTCCAAGACCACCACTATTTTTGACGCAATTTACCCCAATTTGGGCACTTATTCTTGCCTAACATCCACCCAGAACCTCCCTGGAAGATTATTTTATAGAAAATGGTCAATATACATCTCCCCTCATATGAGACACAATTTCAGGGTAAATGGACCAACCAGAACCACTCAGGACCAGTTCCAACACAAGCACTCGTTGTCATAAAAGTGCCCATTTTAGGCACATTGATTGTGGCATAACTTTACTTCACAACCACCCTGGAAGATTATTTTATACAGAATGGTCAATATACGTCTACCTTCATATGAGACACAATTTCAGGGTAAATGGACCAACCAGAACCACCCAAGACCAGTTCCAATGCAACCACTATTTTTAACGAAAATTACCCCATTTTGGGCACTATTTCTTGCCTAACATCCCCCCAGAACCTCCCTGGAAGACTAATTTTATACAAAATGGTGAATTATACATCTACCCGCAAATTAGACACAATTTCTGGGTAAATGGACCAACCAGAACCGCTCAGGACCAGTTCCAATACAAGCACTCGTTGTCATAAAAGTGTCCATATTAGGTACACTGATTGTGGCATAACTTTGCTTCACGGCATCCCTGGAAGATTATTTTATACAAAATGGTCAATATACATCTACCCTCATATGAGACAAAATTTCAGGGTAAATGGACCAACCAGAACCACCCAAGACCAGTTCCAATGCAACCACTATTTTTAACGAAATTTACCCCATTTTGGGCACTATTTCTGGCCTAACATCCCTCCAGAACCTCCCTGGAAGACTAATTTTACACAAATTTGTCAATAATACATCTACCCACAAATAAGACACAATTCCTGGGTAAATGGACCAACCAGAACCACCCAGGACCAGTTCCAATACAAGCACTCGTTGTCATAAAAGTGCCCATATTAGGTACATTGATTGTGGCATAACTTTACTTCACAACATCCTTGGAAGATTATTTTATACAAAATGGTCAATATACGTCTACCCTCATATGAGACAAAATTTCAGGGTAAATGGACCAACCAGAACCACCCAGGACCAGTTACAATGCAACCACTATTTTTGACGCAATTTACCCCAATTTGGGCACTATTTCTGGCCTTACATCCCCCCAGAACCTCCCTGGAAGACCAATTTTACACAAAATTGTGAATTATACATCTACCCACAAATGAGACACAATTCCCGGGTAAATGGACCAACCAGAACCGCTCAGGACCAGTTCCAATACAAGCACTCGTTGTCATAAAAGTGCCCATATTAGGTACATTGATTGTGGCATAACTTTACTTCACGACCACCCTGGAAGATTATTTTATACAAAATGGTCAATATACGTCTACCCTCATATGAGACAAAATTTCAGGGTAAATGGACCAACCAGAACCACCCAAGACCAGTTCCAAGACAACCACTCTTTTTGACGCAATTTACCCCAATTTGGGCACTTATTCTTGCCTAACATCCACCCAGAACCTCCCTGGAAGATTATTTTATAGAAAATGTTCAATATACATCTCCCCTCATATGAGACACAATTTTAGGTTAAATGGACCAACCAGAACCACTCAGGACCAGTTCCAACACAAGCACTCGTTGTCATAAAAGTGCCCATATTAGGCACATTGATTGTGGCATAACTTTACTTCACAACCACCCTGGAAGATTATTTTATACATTATGGTCAATATACATCTCCCCTCATATGAGACACAATTTCAGGGTAAATGGACCAACCAGAACCACCCAAGACAAGTTCCAAGACAACCACTATTTTTGACGCAATTTACCCCAATTTGGGCACTTATTCTTGCCTAACATCCACCCAGAACCTCCCTGGAAGATTATTTTATAGAAAATGTTCATTATACATCTCCCCTCATATGAGACACAATTTCAGGTTAAATGGACCAACCAGAACCACTCAGGACCAGTTCCAACACAAGCACTCGTTGTCATAAAAGTGCCCATATTAGGCACATTGATTGTGGCATAACTTTACTTCACAACCACCCTGGAAGATTATTTTATACATTATGGTCAATATACATCTCCCCTCATATGAGACACAATTTCAGGGTAAATGGACCAACCAGAACCACCCAAGACAAGTTCCAAGACAACCACTATTTTTGACGCAATTTACCCCAATTTGGGCACTTATTCTTGCCTAACATCCACCCAGAACCTCCCTGGAAGATTATTTTATAGAAAATGGTCAATATACATCTCCCCTCATTTGAGACACAATTTCAGGGTAAATGGACCAACCAGAACCACTCAGGACCAGTTCCAACACAAGCACTCGTTGTCATAAAAGTGCCCATATTAGGCACATTGATTGTGGCATAACTTTACTTCACAACCACCCTGGAAGATCATTTTATACAGAATGGTCAATATACATCTCCCCTCATATAAGACAAAATTTCAGGGTAAATGGACCAACCAGAACTACCCAAGACAAGTTCCAAGACCACCACTATTTTTGACGCAATTTACCCCAATTTGGGAACTTATTCTTGCCTAACATCCACCCAGAACCTCCCTGGAAGATTATTTTATAGAAAATGGTCAATATACATCTCCCCTCATATGAGACACAATTTCAGGGTAAATGGACCAACCAGAACCACTCAGGACCAGTTTCAACACAAGCACTCGTTTTCATAAAAGTGCCCATATTAGGCACATTGATTGTGGCATAACTTTACTTCACAACCACCCTGGAAAATTATTTTATACAAAATGGTTAATATACGTCTACCCTCATATGAGACAAAATTTCAGGGTAAATGGACCAACCAGAACCACCCAGGACCAGTTACAATGCAACCACTATTTTTGACGCAATTTACCCCAATTTGGGCACTATTTCTGGCCTAACATCCCCCCAGAACCTCCCTGGAAGACCAATTTTACACAAAATTGTGAATTATACATCTACCCACAAATGAGACACAATTCCCGGGTAAATGGACCAACCAGAACCGCTCAGGACCAGTTCCAATACAAGCACTCGTTGTCATAAAAGTGCCCATATTAGGTACATTGATTGTGGCATAACTTTACTTCACGACCACCCTGGAAGATTATTTTATAGAAAATGGTCAATATACGTCTAACCTCATATGAGACAAAATTTCAGGGTAAATGGACCAACCAGAACCACCCAAGACCAGTTCCAATGCAACCACTATTTTTAACGAAATTTACCCCATTTTGGGCACTATTTCTGGCCTAACATCCCTCCAGAACCTCCCTGGAAGACTAATTTTACACAAATGTGTCAATAATACATCTACCCACAAAAAAGACACAATTCCTGGGTAAATGGACCAACCAGAACCACCCAGGACCAGTTCCAATACAAGCACTCGTTGTCATAAAAGTGCCCATATTAGGTACATTGATTGTGGCATAACTTTACTTCACAACATCTTTGGAAGATTATTTTATACAAAATGGTCAATATACATCTCCCCTCATATGAGACAAAATTTCAGGGTAAATGGACCAACCAGAACCACCCAAGACAAGTTCCAAGACCACCACTATTTTTGACGCAATTTACCCCAATTTGGGCACTTATTCTTGCCTAACATCCACCCAGAACCTCCCTGGAAGATTATTTTATAGAAAATGGTCAATATACATCTCCCCTCATATGAGACACAATTTCAGGGTAAATGGACCAACCAGAACCACTCAGGACCAGTTCCAACACAAGCACTCGTTGTCATAAAAGTGCCCATTTTAGGCACATTGATTGTGGCATAACTTTACTTCACAACCACCCTGGAAGATTATTTTATACATTATGGTCAATATACATCTCCCCTCATATGAGACACAATTTCAGGGTAAATGGACAAACCAGAACCACCCAAGACAAGTTCCAAGACAACCACTATTTTTAACGAAATTTACCCCAATTTGGGCACTATTTCTTGCCTAACATCCACCCAGAACCTCCCTGGAAGATTATTTTATAGAAAATGGTCAATATACATCTCCCCTCATATGAGACACAATTTCAGGGTAAATGGACCAACCAGAACCGCTCAGGACCAGTTCCAACACAAGCACTCGTTGTGATAAAAGTGCCCATATTAGGCACACAGATTGTGGCATAACTTTCTTTCACAACCACCCTGGAAGATTATTTTATACAGAATGGTCAATATACGTCTACCTTCATATGAGACACAATTTCAGGGTAAATGGACCAACCAGAACCACCCAAGACCAGTTCCAATGCAACCACTATTTTTAACGAAAATTACCCCATTTTGGGCACTATTTCTTGCCTAACATCCCCCCAGAACCTCCCTGGAAGACTAATTTTATACAAAATGGTGAATTATACATCTACCCGCAAATGAGACACAATTTCTGGGTAAATGGACCAACCAGAACCGCTCAGGACCAGTTCCAATACAAGCACTCGTTGTCATAAAAGTGTCCATATTAGGTACACTGATTGTGGCATAACTTTGCTTCACGGCATCCCTGGAAGATTATTTTATACAAAATGGTCAATATACATCTACCCTCATATGAGACAAAATTTCAGGGTAAATGGACCAACCAGAACCACCCAAGACCAGTTCCAATGCTACCACTATTTTTAACGAAATTTACCCAATTTTGGGCACTATTTCTGGCCTAACATCCCTCCAGAACCTCCCTGGAAGACTAATTTTACACAAATTTGTCAATAATACATCTACCCACAAATAAGACACAATTCCTGGGTAAATGGACCAACCAGAACCACCCAGGACCAGTTCCAATACAAGCACTCGTTGTCATAAAAGTGCCCATATTAGGTACATTGATTGTGGCATAACTTTACTTCACAACATCCTTGGAAGATTATTTTATACAAAATGGTCAATATACGTCTACCCTCATATGAGACAAAATTTCAGGGTAAATGGACCAACCAGAACCACCCAGGACCAGTTACAATGCAACCACTATTTTTGACGCAATTTACCCCAATTTGGGCACTATTTCTGGCCTTATATCCCCCCAGAACCTCCCTGGAAGACCAATTTTACACAAAATTGTGAATTATACATCTACCCACAAATGAGACACAATTCCCGGGTAAATGGACCAACCAGAACCGCTCAGGACCAGTTCCAATACAAGCACTCGTTGTCATAAAAGTGCCCATATTAGGTACATTGATTGTGGCATAACTTTACTTCACGACCACCCTGGAAGATTATTTTATACAAAATGGTCAATATACGTCTACCCTCATATGAGACAAAATTTCAGGGTAAATGGACCAACCAGAACCACCCAAGACCAGTTCCAAGACAACCACTCTTTTTGACGCAATTTACCCCAATTTGGGCACTTATTCTTGCCTAACATCCACCCAGAACCTCCCTGGAAGATTATTTTATAGAAAATGTTCAATATACATCTCCCCTCATATGAGACACAATTTTAGGTTAAATGGACCAACCAGAACCACTCAGGACCAGTTCCAACACAAGCACTCGTTGTCATAAAAGTGCCCATATTAGGCACATTGATTGTGGCATAACTTTACTTCACAACCACCCTGGAAGATTATTTTATACATTATGGTCAATATACATCTCCCCTCATATGAGACACAATTTCAGGGTAAATGGACCAACCAGAACCACCCAAGACAAGTTCCAAGACAACCACTATTTTTGACGCAATTTACCCCAATTTGGGCACTTATTCTTGCCTAACATCCACCCAGAACCTCCCTGGAAGATTATTTTATACATTATGGTCAATATACATCTCCCCTCATATGAGACACAATTTCAGGGTAAATGGACCAACCAGAACCACTCAGGACCAGTTCCAACACAAGCACTCGTTGTCATAAAAGTGCCCATATTAGGCACATTGATTGTGGCATAACTTTACTTCACAACCACCCTGGAAGATCATTTTATACAGAATGGTCAATATACATCTCCCCTCATATAAGACAAAATTTCAGGGTAAATGGACCAACCAGAACCACCCAAGACAAGTTCCAAGACCACCACTATTTTTGACGCAATTTACCCCAATTTGGGAACTTATTCTTGCCTAACATCCACCCAGAACCTCCCTGGAAGATTATTTTATAGAAAATGGTCAATATACATCTCCCCTCATATGAGACACAATTTCAGGGTAAATGGACCAACCAGAACCACTCAGGACCAGTTTCAACACAAGCACTCGTTTTCATAAAAGTGCCCATATTAGGCACATTGATTGTGGCATAACTTTACTTCACAACCACCCTGGAAGATTATTTTATACAAAATGGTTAATATACGTCTACCCTCATATGAGACAAAATTTCAGGGTAAATGGACCAACCAGAACCACCCAGGACCAGTTACAATGCAACCACTATTTTTGACGCAATTTACCCCAATTTGGGCACTATTTCTTGCCTAACATCCACCCAGAACCTCCCTGGAAGATTATTTTATAGAAAATGGTCAATATACATCTCCCCTCATATGAGACACAATTTCAGGGTAAATGGACCAACCAGAACCGCTCAGGACCAGTTCCAACACAAGCACTCGTTGTGATAAAAGTGCCCATATTAGGCACACAGATTGTGGCATAACTTTCTTTCACAACCACCCTGGAAGATTATTTTATACAGAATGGTCAATATACGTCTACCTTCATATGAGACACAATTTCAGGGTAAATGGACCAACCAGAACCACCCAAGACCAGTTCCAATGCAACCACTATTTTTAACGAAAATTACCCCATTTTGGGCACTATTTCTTGCCTAACATCCCCCCAGAACCTCCCTGGAAGACTAATTTTATACAAAATGGTGAATTATACATCTACCCGCAAATGAGACACAATTTCTGGGTAAATGGACCAACCAGAACCGCTCAGGACCAGTTCCAATACAAGCACTCGTTGTCATAAAAGTGTCCATATTAGGTACACTGATTGTGGCATAACTTTGCTTCACGGCATCCCTGGAAGATTATTTTATACAAAATGGTCAATATACATCTACCCTCATATGAGACAAAATTTCAGGGTAAATGGACCAACCAGAACCACCCAAGACCAGTTCCAATGCTACCACTATTTTTAACGAAATTTACCCAATTTTGGGCACTATTTCTGGCCTAACATCCCTCCAGAACCTCCCTGGAAGACTAATTTTACACAAATTTGTCAATAATACATCTACCCACAAATAAGACACAATTCCTGGGTAAATGGACCAACCAGAACCACCCAGGACCAGTTCCAATACAAGCACTCGTTGTCATAAAAGTGCCCATATTAGGTACATTGATTGTGGCATAACTTTACTTCACAACATCCTTGGAAGATTATTTTATACAAAATGGTCAATATACGTCTACCCTCATATGAGACAAAATTTCAGGGTAAATGGACCAACCAGAACCACCCAGGACCAGTTACAATGCAACCACTATTTTTGACGCAATTTACCCCAATTTGGGCACTATTTCTGGCCTTATATCCCCCCAGAACCTCCCTGGAAGACCAATTTTACACAAAATTGTGAATTATACATCTACCCACAAATGAGACACAATTCCCGTGTAAATGGACCAACCAGAACCGCTCAGGACCAGTTCCAATACAAGCACTCGTTGTCATAAAAGTGCCCATATTAGGTACATTGATTGTGGCATAACTTTACTTCACGACCACCCTGGAAGATTATTTTATACAAAATGGTCAATATACGTCTACCCTCATATGAGACAAAATTTCAGGGTAAATGGACCAACCAGAACCACCCAAGACCAGTTCCAAGACAACCACTCTTTTTGACGCAATTTACCCCAATTTGGGCACTTATTCTTGCCTAACATCCACCCAGAACCTCCCTGGAAGATTATTTTATAGAAAATGTTCAATATACATCTCCCCTCATATGAGACACAATTTTAGGTTAAATGGACCAACCAGAACCACTCAGGACCAGTTCCAACACAAGCACTCGTTGTCATAAAAGTGCCCATATTAGGCACATTGATTGTGGCATAACTTTACTTCACAACCACCCTGGAAGATTATTTTATACATTATGGTCAATATACATCTCCCCTCATATGAGACACAATTTCAGGGTAAATGGACTAACCAGAACCACCCAAGTTAAGTTCCAAGACAACCACTATTTTTGACGCAATTTACCCCAATTTGGGCACTTATTCTTGCCTAACATCCACCCAGAACCTCCCTGGAAGATTATTTTATACATTATGGTCAATATACATCTCCCCTCATATGAGACACAATTTCAGGGTAAATGGACCAACCAGAACCACTCAGGACCAGTTCCAACACAAGCACTCGTTGTCATAAAAGTGCCCATATTAGGCACATTGATTGTGGCATAACTTTACTTCACAACCACCCTGGAAGATAATTTTATACAGAATGGTCAATATACATCTCCCCTCATATAAGACAAAATTTCAGGGTAAATGGACCAACCAGAACCACCCAAGACAAGTTCCAAGACCACCACTATTTTTGACGCAATTTACCCCAATTTGGGAACTTATTCTTGCCTAACATCCACCCAGAACCTCCCTGGAAGATTATTTTATAGAAAATGGTCAATATACATCTCCCCTCATATGAGACACAATTTCAGGGTAAATGGACCAACCAGAACCACTCAGGACCAGTTTCAACACAAGCACTCGTTTTCATAAAAGTGCCCATATTAGGCACATTGATTGTGGCATAACTTTACTTCACAACCACCCTGGAAGATTATTTTATACAAAATGGTTAATATACGTCTACCCTCATATGAGACAAAATTTCAGGGTAAATGGACCAACCAGAACCACCCAGGACCAGTTACAATGCAACCACTATTTTTGACGCAATTTACCCCAATTTGGGCACTATTTCTGGCCTAACATCCCCCCAGAACCTCCCTGGAAGACCAATTTTACACAAAATTGTGAATTATACATCTAGCCACAAATGAGACACAATTCCCGGGTAAATGGACCAACCAGAACCGCTCAGGACCAGTTCCAATACAAGCACTCGTTGTCATAAAAGTGCCCATATTAGGTACATTGATTGTGGCATAACTTTACTTCACGACCACCCTGGAAGATTATTTTATAGAAAATGGTCAATATACGTCTACCCTCATATGAGACAAAATTTCAGGGTAAATGGAACAACCAGAACCACCCAAGACCATTTCCAAGACAACCACTATTTTTGACGCAATTTACCCCAATTTGGGCACTTATTCTTGCCTAACATCCACCCAGAACCTCCCTGGAAGATTATTTTATAGAAAATGGTCAATATACATCTCCCCTCATATGAGACACAATTTCAGGGTAAATGGACCAACCAGAACCACTCAGGACCAGTTCCAACACAAGCACTCGTTGTCATAAAAGTGCCCATATTAGGCACATTGATTGTGGCATAACTTTACTTCACAACCACCCTGGAATATCATTTTATACAGAATGGTCAATATACATCTCCCCTCATATGAGACAAAATTTCAGGGTAAATGGACCAACCAGAACCACCCAAGACAAGTTCCAAGACCACCACTATTTTTGACGCAATTTACCCCAATTTGGGCACTTATTCTTGCCTAACATCCACCCAGAACCTCCCTGGAAGATTATTTTATAGAAAATGGTCAATATACATCTCCCCTCATATGAGACACAATTTCAGGGTAAATGGACCAACCAGAACCACTCAGGACCAGTTCCAACACAAGCACTCGTTGTCATAAAAGTGCCCATATTAGGCACATTGATTGTGGCATAACTTTACTTCACAACCACCCTGGAAGATTATTTTATACATTATGGTCAATATACATCTCCCCTCATATGAGACACAATTTCAGGGTAAATGGACAAACCAGAACCACCCAAGACAAGTTCCAAGACAACCACTATTTTTAACGAAATTTACCCCAATTTGGGCACTATTTCTTGCCTAACATCCACCCAGAACCTCCCTGGAAGATTATTTTATAGAAAATGGTCAATATACATCTCCCCTCATATGAGACACAATTTCAGGGTAAATGGACCAACCAGAACCGCTCAGGACCAGTTCCAACACAAGCACTCGTTGTGATAAAAGTGCCCATATTAGGCACACAGATTGTGGCATAACTTTCTTTCACAACCACCCTGGAAGATTATTTTATACAGAATGGTCAATATACGTCTACCTTCATATGAGACACAATTTCAGGGTAAATGGACCAACCAGAACCACCCAAGACCAGTTCCAATGCAACCACTATTTTTAACGAAAATTACCCCATTTTGGGCACTATTTCTTGCCTAACATCCCCCCAGAACCTCACTGGAAGACTAATTTTATACAAAATGGTGAATTATACATCTACCCGCAAATGAGACACAATTTCTGGGTAAATGGACCAACCAGAACCGCTCAGGACCAGTTCCAATACAAGCACTCGTTGTCATAAAAGTGTCCATATTAGGTACACTGATTGTGGCATAACTTTGCTTCACGGCATCCCTGGAAGATTATTTTATACAAAATGGTCAATATACATCTACCCTCATATGAGACAAAATTTCAGGGTAAATGGACCAACCAGAACCACCCAAGACCAGTTCCAATGCAACCACTATTTTTAACGAAAATTACCCCATTTTGGGCACTATTTCTTGCCTAACATCCCCCCAGAACCTCCCTGGAAGACTAATTTTATACAAAATGGTGAATTATACATCTACCCGCAAATGAGACACAATTTCTGGGTAAATGGACCAACCAGAACCGCTCAGGACCAGTTCCAATACAAGCATTCGTTGTCATAAAAGTGTCCATATTAGGTACACTGATTGTGGCATAACTTTGCTTCACAGCATCCCTGGAAGATTATTTTATACAAAATGGTCAATATACATCTACCCTCATATGAGACAAAATTTCAGGGTAAATGGACCAACCAGAACCACCCATGACCAGTTCCAATGCAACCACTATTTTTAACGAAATTTACCCCATTTTGGGCACTATTTCTGGCCTAACATCCCTCCAGAACCTCCCTGGAAGACTAATTTTACACAAATTTGTCAATAATACATCTACCCACAAATAAGACACAATTCCTGGGTAAATGGACCAACCAGAACCACCCAGGACCAGTTCCAATACAAGCACTCGTTGTCATAAAAGTGCCCATATTAGGTACATTGATTGTGGCATAACTTTACTTCACAACATCCTTGGAAGATTATTTTATACAAAATGGTCAATATACGTCTACCCTCATAGGAGACAAAATTTCAGGGTAAATGGACCAACCAGAACCACCCAGGACCAGTTACAATGCAACCACTATTTTTGACGCAATTTACCCCAATTTGGGCACTATTTCTCGCCTAACATCCCCCCAGAACCTCCCTGGAAGACCAATTTTACACATAATTGTGAATTATACATCTACCCACAAATGAGACACAATTCCCGGGTAAATGGACCAACCAGAACCGCTCAGGACCAGTTCCAATACAAGCACTCGTTGTCATAAAAGTGCCCATATTAGGTACATTGATTGTGGCATAACTTTACTTCACGACCACCCTGGAAGATTATTTTATACAAAATGGTCAATATACGTCTACCCTCATATGAGACAAAATTTCAGGGTAAATGGACCAACCAGAACAACCAAGACCAGTTCCAAGACAACCACTATTTTTGACGCAATTTACCCCAATTTGGGCACTTATTCTTGCCTAACATCCACCCAGAACCTCCCTGGAAGATTATTTTATAGAAAATGTTCAATATACATCTCCCCTCATATGAGACACAATTTCAGGTTAAATGGACCAACCAGAACCACTCAGGACCAGTTCCAACACAAGCACTCGTTGTCATAAAAGTGCCCATATTAGGCACATTGATTGTGGCATAACTTTACTTCACAACCACCCTGGAAGATTATTTTATACATTATGGTCAATATACATCTCCCCTCATATGAGACACAATTTCAGGGTAAATGGACCAACCAGAACCACCCAAGACAAGTTCCAAGACAACAACTATTTTTGACGCAATTTACCCCAATTTGGGCACTTATTCTTGCCTAACATCCACCCAGAACCTCCCTGGATGATTATTTTATAGAAAATGGTCAATATCCATCTCCCCTCATATGAGACACAATTTCAGGGTAAATGGACCAACCAGAACCACTCAGGACCAGTTCCAACACAAGCACTCGTTGTCATAAAAGTGCCCATATTAGGCACATTGATTGTGGCATAACTTTACTTCACAACCACCCTGGAAGATTATTTTATACATTATGGTCAATATACATCTCCCCTCATATGAGACACAATTTCAGGGTAAATGGACCAACCAGAACCACCCAAGACCAGTTCCAATGCAACCACTATTTTTAACGAAATTTACCCCATTTTGGGCACTATTTCTTGCCTAACATCCCCCCAGAACCTCCCTGGAAGACTAATTTTATACAAAATGGTGAATTATACATCTACCCGCAAATGAGACACAATTTCTGGGTAAATGGACCAACCAGAACCGCTCAGGACCAGTTCCAATACAAGCACTCGTTGTCATAAAAGTGTCCATATTAGGTACACTGATTGTGGCATAACTTTGCTTCACAGCATCCCTGGAAGATTATTTTATACAAAATGGTCAATATACATCTACCCTCATATGAGACAAAATTTCAGGGTAAATGGACCAACTAGAACCACCCATGACCAGTTCCAATGCAACCACTATTTTTAACGAAATTTACCCCATTTTGGGCACTATTTCTGGCCTAACATCCCTCCAGAACCTCCCTGGAAGACTAATTTTACACAAATTTGTCAATAATACATCTACCCACAAATAAGACACAATTCCTGGGTAAATGGACCAACCAGAACCACACAGGACCAGTTCCAGTACAAGCACTCGTTGTCATAAAAGTGCCCATATTAGGTACATTGATTGTGGCATAACTTTACTTCACAACCACCCTGGAAGATAATTTTATACAGAATGGTCAATATACATCTCCCCTCATATAAGACAAAATTTCAGGGTAAATGGACCAACCAGAACCACCCAAGACAAGTTCCAAGACCACCACTATTTTTGACGCAATTTACCCCAATTTGGGAACTTATTCTTGCCTAACATCCACCCAGAACCTCCCTGGAAGATTATTTTATAGAAAATGGTCAATATACATCTCCCCTCATATGAGACACAATTTCAGGGTAAATGGACCAACCAAAACCACTCAGGACCAGTTTCAACACAAGCACTCGTTTTCATAAAAGTGCCCATATTAGGCACATTGATTGTGGCATAACTTTACTTCACAACCACCCTGGAAGATTATTTTATACAAAATGGTTAATATACGTCTACCCTCATATGAGACAAAATTTCAGGGTAAATGGACCAACCAGAACCACCCAGGACCAGTTACAATGCAACCACTATTTTTGACGCAATTTACCCCAATTTGGGCACTATTTCTGGCCTAACATCCCCCCAGAACCTCCCTGGAAGACCAATTTTACACAAAATTGTGAATTATACATCTAGCCACAAATGAGACACAATTCCCGGGTAAATGGACCAACCAGAACCGCTCAGGACCAGTTCCAATACAAGCACTCGTTGTCATAAAAGTGCCCATATTAGGTACATTGATTGTGGCATAACTTTACTTCACGACCACCCTGGAAGATTATTTTATAGAAAATGGTCAATATACGTCTACCCTCATATGAGACAAAATTTCAGGGTAAATGGAACAACCAGAACCACCCAAGACCATTTCCAAGACAACCACTATTTTTGACGCAATTTACCCCAATTTGGGCACTTATTCTTGCCTAACATCCACCCAGAACCTCCCTGGAAGATTATTTTATAGAAAATGGTCAATATACATCTCCCCTCATATGAGACACAATTTCAGGGTAAATGGACCAACCAGAACCACTCAGGACCAGTTCCAACACAAGCACTCGTTGTCATAAAAGTGCCCATATTAGGCACATTGATTGTGGCATAACTTTACTTCACAACCACCCTGGAATATCATTTTATACAGAATGGTCAATATACATCTCCCCTCATATGAGACAAAATTTCAGGGTAAATGGACCAACCAGAACCACCCAAGACAAGTTCCAAGACCACCACTATTTTTGACGCAATTTACCCCAATTTGGGCACTTATTCTTGCCTAACATCCACCCAGAACCTCCCTGGAAGATTATTTTATAGAAAATGGTCAATATACATCTCCCCTCATATGAGACACAATTTCAGGGTAAATGGACCAACCAGAACCACTCAGGACCAGTTCCAACACAAGCACTCGTTGTCATAAAAGTGCCCATATTAGGCACATTGATTGTGGCATAACTTTACTTCACAACCACCCTGGAAGATTATTTTATACATTATGGTCAATATACATCTCCCCTCATATGAGACACAATTTCAGGGTAAATGGACAAACCAGAACCACCCAAGACAAGTTCCAAGACAACCACTATTTTTAACGAAATTTACCCCAATTTGGGCACTATTTCTTGCCTAACATCCACCCAGAACCTCCCTGGAAGATTATTTTATAGAAAATGGTCAATATACATCTCCCCTCATATGAGACACAATTTCAGGGCAAATGGACCAACCAGAACCGCTCAGGACCAGTTCCAACACAAGCACTCGTTGTGATAAAAGTGCCCATATTAGGCACACAGATTGTGGCATAACTTTCTTTCACAACCACCCTGGAAGATTATTTTATACAGAATGGTCAATATACGTCTACCTTCATATGAGACACAATTTCAGGGTAAATGGACCAACCAGAACCACCCAAGACCAGTTCCAATGCAACCACTATTTTTAACGAAAATTACCCCATTTTGGGCACTATTTCTTGCCTAACATCCCCCCAGAACCTCCCTGGAAGACTAATTTTATACAAAATGGTGAATTATACATCTACCCGCAAATGAGACACAATTTCTGGGTAAATGGACCAACCAGAACCGCTCAGGACCAGTTCCAATACAAGCACTCGTTGTCATAAAAGTGTCCATATTAGGTACACTGATTGTGGCATAACT